>NW_027266422.1:0-90067 GCF_046630445.1 Rutidosis leptorrhynchoides | reverse complement strand
TTAATCGTGACTCTCTAAGTTACAAGCTTCTCAACGTGGACATATATTATATAGACTGGCTGGCCTACATAACATTAAATTAAGGAATTGAAGAAAAATAAAAAATCTACCGAACGATCCCCTCAGTCTTTAGTCAATTTGAAGGTTTTTGGACGATAAACTTTTCTAGTCTGTCGAGAAGGAGAGATAACAAATGTACTATTTTAAGTTAATTAATTTAATGCGTTGACCCATAATTAAAATTTGATCGCACTCTATCGGAAATTATCTCTATCAAGATGCGTTGACTTTTGTTTATCAGTATCATCGAATAGAAATAAAGTTGAGCAAGTGTAACATGATAGAGGAAATCGAACGATAGGAAAATACCCAGAATCAAGTCGATATGAAGATCAATTTCAAATACCTGAAACTTCATTGTTATATCCTTGCAATTTCTCTAATTGCCACTTAAATACAATAACCTTTTGTATATATTACCTTTTCTTCGACCACAAATCAATGAATATATAATTTTTTTTTTTTACGTTCTCAACGAGATTCGAATTTCGACACTCAATCTTAACCATTAGATCTCTAGGATTACGTAATTTTATTCAAGAAAGGAAAATATTATTAATCTTTTCATTTTCTCGCAACAAATTTATGAAAAATTAAAGATGAAATTGAATGGAAAAACATTAAAATAAAATTTTCCAAGTGTCAGTACAGTAATTAGTTTTGAAAATACTACTGCACTACGTTACATAATTACTTTATTTAATTAAGTAACAGCGTACATAGGGTTATTATTAATTATATCTTTTTCTTCTTCTTCAGCCTCGATCAAGTTCTGTATCACAGCATCTGTCGCCATGCCTAAGAACTCTGACCAATCCCTGCAAAATTTAATTAAGAAACATTATTAAAACCGATTTGGTTGGTTTAGGTTATGAAAAAAATCGAAACAAATCATCTGATTAAACCGATTCGGTTCGCTTTTCAATATATTAATTCATACCCGTTTAAACGTGTCGAAAGTGAGTCCAACAGTAAGCTTTGCTAGGTCGAGTGCGAAATTAAACCGTCGAACATCTTCCATGGAACGAATCCGTCATTATTGTCTAATTGAACCTTTAGCGACGATGGTTTGACGTCACAAAAAACAGGAATGACTCTTTTTCTAGTCTCCATTAAACGAGAAAGCTCTTGAAGACAAAAGGATGACTCACAATATGCTGGAGAAAATACAGCAATCCCAATCTTACAATCTTTAATACCTCTTTCAATCGTATCTCTTAGCATGTCACCTGGTTTCATACACTTGCTATCGAGAAACGGATGGAGTCCGATCCGTAAAAGCTCGTAATGTAATAATCCGGCCACCGTCTTCTTCGTGTCGATTCTACGGTGGTTGATGAACACGTCGCAAATCGGCTTTACGTCGCAAATCGGCTTTCTTAGCAAATGTTGTCTTTGATGACAAAATTGGTTACCTAATTGACGAACTAATAATTTCATGAGTAGGCTTTTGAAAGAAAAAAACTATGAAAAAATGATAGGATCGTTATAAATTCACGTATGCGACCCTTTATATAGAGAAAAAAAATGTAGTTATAAAATATAGTTTGATTAATAAAAGAAACATATGTATGTATACGTAAGGATTTGTTATTTTTTATATTAATTAAAAATGTCGCTTGAATTTTAAGATAACCGGTTCAATCGACAATAGACTCGCGAGAAAAGACGTGGAATTTGTTTAATCCGGCGTTTGAAATGTCGTCTCGCGCGCGGCTTGTTAATACTGCACAAGACACGTGTAAAACTCTGTTAAAACTTACTACTATAATCATCTGTATTGTATAGTACGGAGTACAAGCTAGTGGGGTATAGAATTAAATTTCCCAGATCACTCATTTTGTAGTACAAGCAAGTGAGGTATCTTTTTATTTAACAAAGTGATTTAAAAAAAAATTATCCCTCCGTATTTGAACAGTTGTTTTTATAGGTTTTAAGTATATCAATATTAATAATTATAAACCATTAGGGTTGACGTGGTGGTTCAGCGTCTCGTCCCTTAACCAGTAGGTTGGGGTTCGATTCTCGTCTCTGCGAATGGAAAAAACTCTATGGCCAGTTATCCACCGCTTCGTGCGCTGACAGTTGGAACGACGGTGAGGATACCCCAAAAAACTAAAAAAAATATTAATAATCATGACATTATTTTTTATTTTAGATAGCTTAGTATTCTTATTTTAATTAATTCAATCTAAAAGATACAATAGACAATTTATACTGAAGATTTCATTGAGAATTTAAAACGACAATTATTTTGAGATAAAATTTTCACTCAAAAATTATATTTATTCGTATACGGAGGTAGTATACAGTAGTAGTTAAAAAAACACTATTTTTTTTATGCTCGAGTACATAATGCAAATAAAATATTCCTTCCGTCTACTAATACATGATTTTTAACTTTTTATCATATATTTAAAAAGAGATGTATTTAGTCAATATTAACGAATGCGTACATCTCTTCTTGAATTATTTAGAAAAAAAAACATGTATTAATAGATGGGGAGTAATAATTAAACTAATTCCTACTAGATCATGATGGGATGATAAATTTTATTAAATTATAAAATTATGTTAAATAATTAATAATATATATAGTGAAAAGAATTACTATGAAATAATTACAATTTGAAGTGCAGAGTTAATATTCTTTAGACAAAACTGGAAATAGCTAACAGATGAGGAAAAAAGAAGAAAAATATTATTAAAAAAGAAAAAGAAAAACTGATGAGAAAAAAAGCGAGATGAAGTTTAGTGTATGTAGTTTAAATATATTGTTAATCCGACCCTCAGATTCTGTTTATTGGACGTATGGGCCTCAGCGAACAATTGGCGCCGTTTGATTTTTTTTTTACCTCATGACTTGCGCCGTTTGATGTTGTTAACGGAGCCGTTAGTGCCACATAGTCATTCTGTAACGTCTGGACCCATATAACAGACAAACAATAGTTTAAGAAGCCATATACTGTATTAATTTTGATAGTCTAAGTGGCCAGATATGACTTTTGCTAGTACTCCCTCCATCTGTATTGGAAATACGACGATTAACAATGCAATACGATAATTAATTGGGGACGGATGGAGTATAGTTTGAAGGACTCTAAGTCTCTGACGTAATAATTTCATTTATAATTGGATAGATATACCAGTCATACCACAGAATCGTGCGATAGTATGGTATGGAGTTGTGAGCCTTCGCAAAAATTGTTCGAATTTTTTTTTCTTTGAAAGTAATTGTTTTAAATTATTTTATGGGAAAATATAAATTAATGAATGAAAAGATTATATATACTCTTTTCGTATTAAAATATATAATGTTTTGCAATTTTTATTTTATCTAAATAAAAATATATCTAGTAAAAATTATCGATTAAATATATATAGATATATATATATATATATCTATTTGAATAAAATTAAAATTGAAAATCATCATATATTTTGATACGGAAGTATTATTCAAAGAAAAGACGAATCTATTATAGTTTTCGGACTTTTTGTCATCGTGCGGTTTTCCTATTTTAGGATGCAAACAATTAATCTCTAATATTTAACAGAAAGCTCAATAGGAGAAAGATAGGTCAATTCAAAGTTTGTCGAACGTAGATATCGTATCAATTAATTTGTCGGACGTGTGGTTTTCCTATTTTAGGATGCAAACGATTAATTTTCCGACTTTATCATTTCCAATTCCAGCAACTAGAGATCGTATCAAATTACAAATAATAAAACTCTAACCTTTCAAAATAGATAAAATTATTGGTATTATCGATCATAAACATCATCCAAAATTCGACTATCTATATATATGAATTACAGGAAATGATTACAAGAAAGAGAGTAGAGCATCCCAAGCGACATTATTCTATATATGATCGATAATGGCGGCCGGTGATCGATTTGTGGAAAAACACCGAGTGGCGGTCCCGGTTCCATCGTCTTTGAAAGTCATATATCGATTAGGACTATTGGTGTAAGTATATACCTGGAAATTCAATAGAGATTTTTACGTTAATTATAGTACTGCAAGGAAGAAGTAATGTTATTATTGGTGTGTGTACTGTTGGATCACCGAAGTAACGATACATTTTTCAAATGTCAACCCCTTTTCCTTTTTAAATATTTTATTTATAAATCGGTAAACATTTATTTATTTATTTGCAATAAACGATTTGTCTATTCAGCTTTAAAATTAAGGAGATTGAGACGCCACTCATTTCCTAGAAATAACGAATTAACGATAAACGTAATTAATATACTAACCGAAAACTAATTAATTAACAATTAAGATAAAGTACTTGCCATCTTGTGATTACTTCCATCCCAAGTTTGGAGCTTAATTCACGCTATTTGTCTAATATACTTGTGTAATTAGTCAGTGAAGAAGTATTATTTTAACACATGATCATCAAGCCACATTAATTACTTGGAATATTCTTCATGGATATTATTGTGAGGGATGTGCTATAACGTAGCAAGCTTCCGGACAACAAAGTAAGTTTCAAAATATATGTGTTTGACAAAACACAAATTAGTCAATAGCGTTCACATTTTGTGTAGACAAACAATGACAGGGAATTTCGGTGGAAATATTTGATAGTTTGACTATTTATATACATAATATTTGTGGCATATAAATTCAAAAAATAAAAATAAAAATAAAAATTGGGGCATGTATATGTGTTTGAATGTAAGTAAATGAAGTAGCTATTGCTAGGATTTTTCCATCATTAATTGACAAATGCATCGCGCCTACCTATAATTTGGACGTACGTCTTCATGATCAGAAAGGAAAATATATATATATTTACACGTTTTTTATTGTCACATAATGTTCAATTCATACAAGTTAAATGGGAAAATTTTGCTGATATGTACTCGAGGAAAAGGACGTTCGTTTTTGGGATATACATGCATTCTGTGGCTGCTATATATGAGACTGGCTGTAGTATTAATTATCATATCTATCATAATTTTATTTTTCTATAAAGGAGGGAATAGTTTCATAAATAAAATGGTCGAGCCGAATTGAGTAATTTAACGGATGAAATCCCTAGACTCTAAATTAGGTAAAATTGTAGGTATCATCGAAAAATACCATCCATAAATCGTCTATTGGGGCGAATTACATCGGAAGGATTACACTAAAGAGTTGCTATGGTCGGATATATACAAGCATCCTATATACCTAGGCTTAGACGATGAAATAAAAACAAAACAAAGGTAAAAACTCATGGTCTCGATCGGAAAGTGTATGAAAACCAGAGAGTCGAAATCTTCGCTAAATGTATGTTTATATGGATGAATCTAAAAATTCAAAACATCATATATTTTAATACCGAGGTAGTACAATTCAATGAAATAAATATTTTTGTTCGAGTACTTCTTATCACCTTATAACTTAGGCATGCCATTATTAATTTTTGACATCCTAATTTCTATAGGACACACATGGTCATATATATATGAAATACCAATTTCCGGCCATTCTCCTCTAAGGATTCACAATTTAAAATAAGATAAAATAAATCTTTTATGGAAATTTACATCTGTCCGAAACTAAATAACATTCCTAATTATATATATATTTTTTGATAAAGGGACAAACCGATAATACAAAGTTATAGGTATACAAATATGAGGAATTGCGTTGCTATTTTCGTGATAAAGGAGTAACCAGTTCAATTACAACATGTATTTTTGTTCAAATTTGTTATGAATCCACACTTTGAGTTGTTGTTTATAATTACATATAGAGAATGCAACACAAAAAACTGACTTACAGTTAGTTTTAACAAATCCTTGGATAATTAACTCGTAATTAGGAAAGAAGTTTTTCTGTCATAGCTGGCAATCTCTAAAATTAAGTTAAACAAACTGTGGGTTAGGTTTAGCAATGGCTTTAAAGATCTTACCGTCTGCAAATTTGCTCCTTGGCTTCTCTCTTGCTTGCATTAGAGAAAGTTCCAGTGATGATTGTTCATTCGATTTCACTATCTTAGGTTACAAGCAATTAATTAAGCCCCTGATCATGTCTTGAAAAGCCACATTTTTTCTTGCCTCCCAAGAAATCTTTTTTTTTCTTTGTCTTGTTAGAGTTATAATTCCAGGTGTAAAACCCTGTTGCTTTGTACAGTTTTCTTTTATCAATTCCTATTCCAAAGAATTAATTTGATCCTTGATCATCAGGCATATAGCTTTTTATTTGAAATTGTGTAAAGAAAATATTATATTAATTAAAAGATTCCAAAAAAAAAAAAAGGAAAAACAAAAAAGAAAAAAGTTTCTTAGAATGTCGACGCAGCGTTTTTGTGGGTTAAAACCGCTGTTTTTCGGTCGGAAGCCAGTGAAAGTCGAGGTACATTCTTGTTTTATATTTTCTTTTAAGAATGTCAATTATACAGAATTCATTGATAGTGAAAAAATGATTTCCTAATGATGCAGAGATCGAAACCAATCGATATACCTAAAAAGAAGAAAACGTCGAAAGTCAAGGTAGAGAGTTCTCCAAAATGGTCGGGAAACTTCATTTTGATGATGGAGCTTAGGAAGAAGATTTTGATCTTCAGAGACATCCTTGATCTTCCTCCTTGTGATGGATCAGCTCCGTAACTGAGGTAATTAACAAATTAGATAATCCTGAAATCGTTTCCTAAAATGTTTGTCCACTTTGACTTTTTAAAGGTTGACGTGTTTAGATATAATTTATATTAGATACATCAATTTTGAAAAAGTTTAAATAGATAAACATTTCATGTCTATATATATTAACTTTTAAAGTAAAAAATGAACAAACATTTTGGAATGGAGGAAAATATAAATGCGCAAACTACTCGACAAATCAAAAACTCAAATGTATTGTTGTTGCGCACAGCTAATGGTACACACAACAAGGGATCTACACAAGCTTTATCCTGAGATAATTCCTAATTCTCAAGTCTCACAAATGAAGAAAGCATCCACAGATGACGTACTCGCCCATTTCAGCGAGACTTTGAGATTTCTTGGAGATTCTTGCTTGCCAAACGATGACTTGTCGACGGATAAACATTGTAGCAACCTAGATCAACTTGGTAAGTTTTTCAGAATTTTCTTATACAATTTTGGTAGGATCGACATTAAGCTTAATTATGATCATGAGAATTTTATTTTTGTTTGCATGTATAGTTGAAATTGTTTTGACAAGACTCAAAGGCTTGATAAAGATAACAAAGGAAAAGCTAGATATGATGGATGAAGATGAGCAGAGAAGCAATGCTAGCCCAAAAATAGTTATAGTCCACAAAGTGGTCATATGCTTGGGGGATCATATCCGGATTCCCTTTCAGAGAATAGCGGATCGCCATCTTTTTGTGGTTCTCCGATCACCCCAAAATCAGTTCTTCCGGATTATTCAAAAGGAGGCTGCAACTCGCCTCGTCTCTCAACTCTTAGGGTTCAAGCATTGGGGAAATTAAACCCTATTGATCTTAAGCGCCTTTCATTGGTCCAAGCGATTATTCCACAACATGTAGAAATTAAAGAGTTTAAAGTGCAAGAGCATGAAGTTGAGGAGCCTCATGTCCCAAAGAGAAACAATATTGATGAGGGATTGTGGGAATGTGAGTTGAATTTGGATCAAACTACTAATGGTGGAAAAGATTACAATGGTAGTACTAATAGTAGTGATGAACAGAAGACACTAGATATGACCTTAGAAATAGAAGTTATGATACCAAAAGTGGAACAACCACAAGTTGTGATTCCAATACCTCCTCAGCTTCCGCCTCCTCCTCGTCGTTATCCTACTATAAAATTACTCTCCATTCGGCCGCGCCACCACCACCCCCTCCTCCACCCCCAATGTGGAAAGCATATATCGCAGCAGTATCACCAAAGTCTAAAGTTCCACCACCACCTCCTCCACCCCCAGCAAAGAGAAATGTACGGTTAATCCCACCCCCACCTCCATCATCTCCTCCACCTTCAGAAAAGAGAAATGTACGGTCAAGCCCACCTCCACCTCCACCGCCTCCTCCAGCCACCATATCAAAACCAAAAGTATCAGCATCACCACCTTCTTCTCCTCCACCAATGTTGCAATCAAATGCTATGATCAAGACCGCAACTAGTCCCCCACCCCCACCACCTCCCCCAGGAAGTCAAGCGGCAACATTAGCACCACCTCCACCACCTATGATGCTTTTGAAAGGACAGTCAGCACCACCACCACCAATGCCATTAGGTAAAGGGGCACCACCTCCGCCTCCTCCACGTGGTGGGGCAGGAAACTTACGCGCCAAGAAAAACTCCAAATTGAAAAGATCAAGCCAATTGGGTAATTTGTACAGAACACTTAAAGGGAAGATCGAAGGATGCAAGGTAGGAGGAAATTCTTCTAATGGGAAAAAGGGAGCAAGTGGAGCTCCCGCCAGTGGGAAGCAAGGAATGGCTGATGCACTAGCCGAGATGACAAAGAGGTCGGCCCTACTTCCAACAAATCGAACAAGACTTTCAAATGTATTCCAAATCAATCGCCGAGCTTCAAAAAGACATTACTTCTTTCCAATCAAAGGAGATATGTGAATTGGTCAAGTTCCACAAGCATATGGAGTCCGTTCTTGAGAAACTGACCGACGAGACTCAGGTACTAATTTTGATCAAGTGCTTCCTCTGTGATTTTTTTTAATAATTTGTTTATATGCATACTAATGGGATTATAATTAATTAATTTTGTTTGATCTACGAATAGATACTAGCAAGATTTGAAGGATTCCCTCAAAAGAAGCTTGAAACAGTAAGGATGGCAGCTGCTCTTAACTCAAAGTTAGATTCGATATTCAGTGAACTTCGAAATTGGAAGATTGAGGCTCCATTAGGCCAACTTCTCGACAAAACTGAACGTTACTTCAACAAGGTACACAATTCTAGATCAATATAAACTCAAAACTCCTATTAATTGCTATCTTAATTAATTAATACTATTGTATTAACGTCCATATTATAATTTACAGATTAGAGTAGAACTTGATGCACTAGAGAGAACCAAAGATGAAGAATCAAAGAAATTCCAGAGCCACAATATCCATTTCGATTTTAGCATCCTCATCCGAATCAAGGAAGCAATGGTGGACGTTTCTTCGAATTGCATGGAGTTGGCACTAAAGGTACGTGGAATTTTATTTTTCTTTCGATAAAAGGATAACCCAGCTAGACAAGGTCTAACAATGTTGTTATATAGAAATATAACAAGAAATAGAGTTCTATGAATACAATACAAATTGAAAACATATTTGGAATATTTCCATGTACTTAGGTGTATCAACAACTACTTTCGTGTATTTTAATTTGTTGTTTAAATTTGATTTAGGAGAGGAGAGACGCGAATTCAGAAGAGATCACTCAAGCCAATGGAGCTAAAAACGAAGCAAGAAAAAAGGGATGTGTTAAAATGTTGTGGAGGGCATTCCAATTTGCATTTAAGGTTTACACATTTGCCGGTGGACATGATGACCGAGCCGATGAGTTAACGAGAAAATTAGCTCATGAAATCCAGAATGATCCTAACCATGAATAATTAATTCATCCATCTCTTTGTTACATCAAAATACGCACTCTTGTTAACAAATACGACCAATATGAGATAAATGGAATGCATATATATGATTTTGAAGGGAACTTGTAAATGTGTTGACTAGGATGTAGATATGCTTCGAACATTTTCACTTGTTGCTTTGAGGCTGTTAGAACTCTGCTTCCGAAGTTTCAATTCTTGAAGCTTCAGGGTTGTTAAAATGACTATAGTGCTATAGGTTAACCAAGTTATTGCATTTGGTTTTTAGTCAATTGGTTTTTCAAATAAATGAACAGAAAATAAAAAATCTCCCAACAAATGTGTTATTTTTCATTTTTTTCCCAATATAGCTTCTACTGCCTCTGTCTCAAAATACATGACGTTTTGGATTTTTAGGCTCATCATATGAACATGTATCTAGTGAAGAATCTTAACTAAATACATGTACATATGAATGAATTTAAAAACTCAAAACATCATGTATTTTGCATATGATATTAACTACACAACACAGGTACCACAACATTTGGAATTTTTGGAGTACACGACATACTCTGTAGGGCATGCATTTTCGGCCATCCGTATTATTCAAGACCAATTAAAGGGCTATAACTTATAAAATAGGATACAACGCTAAATCAGAATGCCTACTCGTTCACTTCTCACTGCATCTGTCAATTGACGAGTTCTCGATGAAGAACATGGATGAAACAACTCAAGATCTTAGCGAGGAAAATACTTTGGCATGTACTCATGTATGTCTTAGATGCACTTATCCTAGAGTAATGTAGGAAAGTTGCCATCCCCCAATGGCCGGTTTGCCTTTAGGCGATGTGGTGAGGTTTCTTCAGTTATCTTTCTTTTATGATAATGTTAATTAGTATGGAGACGGAGTTTAATTAGTGGTTCTTTTAGCTTTATTGTGATCAAGATGACCCGGCGGATAAATATTACTTGAAATTGAATTTATATAATAAACTTGATAATTTCATATTTTCGCATTAGTAGTGTGCCCCTAAATGTTCAAGAAATTCTCCGCATAACCATCAGCCTGTGGAATAAGAAATATTATTCACATCTACCAGTTTCTGATTATACCATTGTTAAGATTGAACATCAAATGAGTATTATGTTATCCTACACACTGTATTTGATTATTTATTTTTGGCTATGTATGTGTGTGACCATTTGGTTTTTTGAATTCTTTTGAAAGACGAATCAGAATATATTGGAAGATGGGCTGTAAGGATGAAGTTCACCTTAGATAATAGATGAATTTGAAGCTTAAGGAAGATTAGAGTAGATCGAGAGAGAGATAGCCGAAGCTTGGAGAAAAAGAAAAGACCTCTACTCTGTTACGAGTATCGAACCAGAGTAGATAGAGTTTGAGAATGGGGAGAAAGAGTCAAAAAAGCCATTGTATTATCGATTCTGTGTATACAGCCTAAAAATATAATCCAAGACTGGATTGTATTGCACAGTGGTTTTGGTTCCATGACATGTCAAATGAATATAGATTAGTTTTGAATTGTTGATATGGCAAATTGAGTTAAGTGGAAATGAAGCAAGAAAGCTCTAGTTATGTTCTGCAAAATTGATCCAATAAAAAATGCTCGCCTAGGCATATTTTTCAGGTTATAACAATGCTTCACATAAGAAAGACATTGGCTTGTATCACACGGCTCTTGCTACAAAAAGAAATTGGTTTATCATTCAAGGAAATTACCAAGTAGAATGACAAGTAGCATAATGTCAATTCTCCAAAGCTTTTGATGAATACATCAAAACGATGAGTCCAAACATATAATATTAAATAAAATGGGTGTTGGAATGGATGAAGAGGACTTTTGCTTTCAGCGTATATAACTTCTCACATAACTTATCGTTGATCTCATCTCCGGACTCCGGTGAAGGACGCTTTGCTTTGCTTTCTTCATTTTATTTTTCATCTTCTTTTTCATTCTCTTTTTTCATTTTTCGAGCGGAAGAGCATCCAGAAGAGAAACTTGTTGGAGCTCTCTTTATTCCTCCTCCTCCTCCAGTTGTTGTATCGGCTAGAATCGCCAATAACTGCATGCATCATCCCTATGTTAAACAACAACTTTCATATCAAAAAAGAGAGGCCGAGTTCATAATGTGTCAAAAGTCGAGAAGCACAATTATTACCATATCATCTTTAATAACTCCATGGTCAACGGCACTCTTCTGCTTGGAAATATTTCCAGATTTCACCATTCGTCCTGATAATTAAGTTTCCAAACATGATAACTAATTAATACTGTTGCAAGCAAATGAAAAGAAAAAAAAGAGAGATTCGAGCATTAGTTCACCCACCAAGACAACTGTGGATCGGTGTAGGCCAAATTGGAGCCATAACTGGGAAGACATCACGTTCTAAGAATAGCAAGTTGCGGCCCTCCATAAAGCCGGTTTGGACCACCTTCATTTCCATTTCTTTAAGGTTGCACGACATGATGTCGTGATGTTTTCCAACAAGAATATAAACAATATCAGGATCATTTGGATCGATTGCTAGCGCAGTTAGAGTATATACATTACACCTTCTAATCTTCGTAACCCCCGACTGCCAAAGGTCACCCAATTGATGAAGATTCACATTGTGCACCAAACTCCACTCTGATCCAGAATTCAAATCCTTCATCTCCCAAACACACGCAGAAACATCAACTTCACAGTCATCATACGGTGTGTGGCCATAGGTCAACTGAAAATATCTCAAGAAACCTCTGCAAAGTCCAAGGACAGGTCTGCCTATAGGTGACGGGTTAGTTGGGACTCTAGCTGGGGCTCTAGTTGTGTGCAGTATTGGGTGATCATCAATATCGTTATGAGGATCGTAAATGCATATCTTTCTTTCTGAGTTATTGATCCAAAATCCCATCCCTTTATGAAGAATCAGGTTTTTAATTACTCTCAGCTTGATATAGTATAGTCCTGGATCTGGCCCATCAATGTTACGATCACTCCATTCATTAGTTTCGGAAGAAAATTCACGCACTATTGCATTCATATTCATAGGACCGTTCTCCATACAAAGATAGACGAACACAGCCCTATAATTGTAGTGAGGGTTAACATCAACATAATCCCAATGTTGTCTTTTATTCTTCACATACGAAATAAAGGGTCGCGAACGAATCCTACCCAAACGTTAACAAAAATACTCTCAATAGGAATCTCACAAGGAGTGACGGGGAGGATAACATATTGCCTAGTGAGTGGGTTACATATGCAATACTGATCTCTTTCTCCAGATATTTCAATTTGACAAAGTAACAGGTCGTTGCATGATGCTATCACACTGACATTACCTCGCTTTCTAATCTGTTTAAGAAAAGAAGGGAATCTCAGGGGATTTGGGCACGAAGTGCGAAAGATTAGATATTTCAGGATTTCTAAGATTGATATGCTGACTTGCAAAGCTTTCAATAAAACTAGTAGTATAGATGTCGGAAGAGATTATGCGGTACCAATTTCGGCAAACTTGCTGGACACGGAAGACGAATTTGGCTTCGGGAAGTCTCCGAAAGACTTCGATCAGCAGATTCTCTGGGAGATCGTTGATTTCTCGAATCGACATGATGCCCCAGCACGACGAGCGGAATCTTGAAGACGATGAACAAATTAAAAAGGATAAACCCAAACCCTAGTATAAGTAGGGTTTTAGTGATGGAATATTGTAATGAACAGTGTCCGCAAAAATTAGGGATTTTATTTATACTTATTGCGACGGTCGAATTTAGGGATTTGAATTCACTTCCCCGTTTGATTTTCAGTCAGGACATTTGGTTATTGGGGCTGAAGTCATTGTAAAGCTCATAACCCACAAACAATATTGTAAAATTTGGGTGTTTTAGGCTCATATCAATAACATTACAAACCTCTTTTCTTCTCTTTCCCGCCTAAATCTCTAGCTAACTTCTTCTCCTTTCTTTCTCCGGCGATCCTCTGATCAGCCAAATTCGGCCATAAGTTCATAACGAGTTCTTGCCATTACGGTTTTTTTGTTTTGTTTTTTGGTTGCGATGTTACATTGATAGGTTTTGTGTAGACAAGGTCACGTGTCACATGAACACCCGTCTAAGTCGTCAATCGTATGCGACACGTGCCACCTTACAAGTACTCGCGTGTGACACAAGGTACATTACCATCGTCAATCCATCAATCTCAAATCTTAGTTGTAAGAGACTTCTTCAACAGTTTGAAACTAAACACATTTGAATCTTAGTTATCACTTTCATAGCTCCCTCTGTTGTCATTTCTGCTTTAGAAACCGTTGACTCTTGTAGAATTAAATTAACTCACAAATCTTTAATTTTGGGGGAAAAATCAAATCTTCTTGACGTCCATGCAAAAAATACAGATAATTGTATCTTCTGTGGAATATGTACTAACATTTACTAGGAAATGTGAACATGTTACTCTTCTTCTAGGTCCAATTCAAGTCCAGGAATGTATTCCAAACTGACGTCAAACATGACTGGACTATTTGGAGCCACCCTTGGCCTTCCCGGAGCTGAGACTAGACCTTTTGGAAATGCCAACTGATCATCATATAACAAAGACAACAAGTACCACTCCATTAGGAATCTACGCAAGGCATTTTCGTCCATCCAAATGATTCAAGACCCATTAAAAAGGGCTATAACCTATAAATTTGAGGAGAGTAAGGTAATTACCGGCCCTGGAATGTAGAGTCGGCGTTTCCCTCCAGCTTTCATGCTTAATATTCCTTCATCAAGACCTTTGATCACCTATTTCAATTTAATGCTACTTTACTCAGATGAATAAAAACATCATCATGATATGTTATTCCCTAGCTGTAAATTCTAACGTCCTTTCTGGATAATAATGGGTTTCAAAATAACATACCTGCCCAGCGCCAACGCGGAAAATATAAATCTGACCCTTCTCTAATGAACTGCATATAAAAAGACAAAGTACATTAGAATGCTACATTGCTACTGCTGCTCAGACAAGGGGTTATGAAAAAACTAACTTCAACTCATAAGATTCTGAATCCAAATTTGAAGAAAGACTGACATTCACCTGTCAAATATTTGTCCAGATGGAACCATGGCAACATAATTGGCTGCCACCTGTATCAGTAGCAACAAATCATAAGATCAGAAACAGACGCCAAGTAGGCCAATGTATTTCTCCGAAACATAATTTTTTGGTGTCTCATTCATTTCACATAAGTGTGTTGCTGAAATTGACTGCAATTTTCATCTTTTGTCTGAAATTTTCCCAAGTGAAAGATAAAAAGACATCAGGGTAGCTGTCTGGGGCTTTTTTTTTATCCTATAAAAATCACGTCTTTGTAATTTCTGGCACTCTAATGGTTTCACACTCGATCAGTAAAATGAAATCTAGTGACTTGATTAGAGTCGTTCAGAAATTTACCGAACAAGCCAACCATATCCTACAAGATTTTGGAAAAGATGATTTGTACGTAGTTTTAACTAATCTAGCACTAATTAACATGCTGAATTTTTTGGTGTGCCATTTCACATAAGTGCATTGCTTTTGTAGGCTACCGTTAGAAAAGCATCACAGACTGACCTGAAAACCAACTGGTGGACTTGGTCCTGAGCCAACTTTAATATCCTTGTACTGCAAGCCAGACTCTGTAGTCATCATTGGTACCTTAATAAACAAGATTTCGTCAACACTAGTATGTGAATAGATGGCTACCAATGCAAAAAATAACATTTCAGTAAATTGGTTTATGAAGGAAATATCGTTGACAAGGGGAGGCCTGCAATCTCACCATACATTTTCGAGCTCTTTCTCACAAGAGTCATCGCATAGTTTAGGTTTCTCCTCTGGAGGCAAGCCAGCACCATTTGCTGGTAATAAATCCAGAACAATACTTGAAACTCCCAAAGTTAATCCAATAAGATCTCTCCGATTAATAAAATTCATTCTGTCTCCATGTTTTGTAGTCCTTGAAGCTCTGACCTTATGCTCATTTGTGCATTGCACGATCTGGCCAAGATTTCTTCCATAAGATATCCCATCACTTTCTTTACGCAGGATTTTCCCAGGCGCTGAACCTGTCAAGCACAGTCAACAATGAATAACTCAATGTTCAGAGAAATCCCATCCTCAAAACCTTAAGACCATCGATTCAGACTAAAAATTGGATAATAAGAAGAAACCCACTAAGAATTTCAACATCTGCTAGCACAAAATTTCGACATGGGTTATAATCCACAGCAATACTGATACATGCATTCATTTCCAGTTTCCGAAATTGAAAAACGGAACAAAACACCCATTGTTGAATGTGAAAGTAAACGAAGGTAATAATTTAAATTTGGAGAAAGATGAAAGAATATTAGTTCGTACCGAGCGGAAGCAGCAAAGATGAAGAAGAAAGCGCCATTGTTCTTGGTCTCTGCTGCTGAAACGAAATTGTTCGTCTTTTGTTTTCTGAGAGTGGATAACTGAAAATCTACGTGTCACTCTATCATTGGTTTATCTTCTATGCTTCAATGTCCACGTGTTCTTTCATAATCTTCTACCACCAAACCGATCATTTCGTCCCTCATATTTACTTAATTTGAGTCTAATGTCCCTTTATGTATCATCTGGGCACTCTGACCCTCATGTTTACATTCCGTTAATCAACAGACGTTAATATCGCTTACGTGTCCTTCATCATTAACTGACATTAAATTCATTTAATACGTGTCACACAATGTGATTGAATGATACATTACCGTAATCGAGATTTAACGTCCGTCAGCAATGTGTGACTAAATAGCCTAACGGAACGCAAATAAGAGGATGATGAAGTCCCCGAAAGGACACATGAGGGATGATACATTCAAATTTATCAAACATGAAGGATGAAATAATAGGTTTGACCAATTTTAAAATGTTCGGTTTGAATCTGCCGGTTCTTCAATTAAGCCTTGAACCGGATTCATAACGAACCCAAAATATTTCCTTTCCGTTAATTACAATATTTACTCCTAACTGCTCGCTAAGCTAGTGTCAGTTCATGTCTTGCTACAAAGAGAGTGGAGCAGTTACTATTTAGTTGGCAATTAACAACCGTCTCCTTCAACCTTCAAAATTTTCCATTCCCTTAATTATTTTTCCTTAGACATGTTCAGATATTTCCTTAGAAACACGGAAATTTCCTTAGACATGTCCCGTCCCACGTAACAAACGCACCTAAATTTCCTAAGAAAGACATGTTCGATTTCATTTTCGTGTGGAGGAAAGCTGCTAAATGGTACTCATAATTCTACAAGTTAATTAGATATATCACATGTTTTACTTGATTTAATATACTTGTAATTATATTATTTGCAGCAAGAAGTTAATCGAGTGCCTTCAAATCCGTCTCAACATCCTAAAGAACAAGAGACAATATATTATAGAGCAGCAAAGAGAAGATATTGTTCAACTTCTAAAGAATGATCAATGTGAAGCCGCATTTTCCCAGGTTAATCTTGATTCAACTTATTTTCAAGATGTAGCCGACTCAATTCGGTAGAATTGAGGTTGGTTGTTTACGTTGTAATTTCCAGCTGATTTTTGCGTAGTTAATTAATTAAAAGATGGTTAATTTAGGAATTAATTGATGCAAAACATTGACATTATATTTATACTTTTTCGAGGTGGAGGAGCTGTTTGCAGACCAATGCCTATTGACTACATATCAAGTCTTAGACAACTACTGTCAATTCCTTACTATCCATTTCCCATATATACGCAGACATAAGTAAAAATCCTTTTATATATATTTTGACTGAATAATTAGTACAGCAAGCAATTTAACTTAAAAATGATTTTTCTGTTTGCACAGGAAATGTGCTGATGACATTGAGGAAGCAATTTCAACTTTATTATTTGCTTCTGCAAACTTGCAAGATCTGCCTGAGCTAAAACTGATACAAAAATTGTTCAGAGAACGTTATGGGCGCAAGTTCACGAAAGCTGCTTCTGAATCAGCTCCTGGAAGTTTAGTGAATCCTGAGGTTAGTTGAATAGATTTTAACCAATTCTAGGTTTTGATTGTTTTTCTATGGAGTAGTTAGGATATTGATTTTTATGTTGGTCTCAGGTTCGAGAGAAACTTAGTGTGAAGTCTGCTCCTTATGATATAAAGATTAAGTTGATAAACGAAATAGCTTATGATTACAGGCTCAGGCATGATAACAAGCTAAAACATGGAGATATGCCTCAGGTTTTTCTCTGAAAATATCTCATCCTGTTTATTGGGAGACGTTCCTAGGAAATTAACAACTGATAAATTCTTTTCGTGTTTCAGGGAATGGAATTAGTCGAGTATTATAGTACCAGTCCTTCTCTCACGGCGCAAGCTTCACATGCCAAGAATGACAAGAGATCAGAAAGTTCTGGCTCTAACAATCCAGTGCCTGCCCGGAAAACGTTAAAAGTCGGAGGATCATCCAAGAAGATTTTATACGAGTCGTCTGAAATATCTGAGGAAAGTATTTTCACTCGGGAAGTAGAAGAGTTCCGATTAAAGGACCAAAATGGAGAGGACAAGAGAATTTTTGTATTCATCACTAGCATTGGCTCTAATAATAAGCATGTGACATTAGGAAATGAAGAAGAGTTCTCCGTTTCGTCTAATAATGGGTCGTCAGGATTCTCGAGGGAATGAGTTCTTGTATGGAATCGGAGACTGGTAGAATTGTACCTTACTTTGGAAACGTCAGGAAATCGAATGAAAGGGAAAATGAGACTTCTAGAGGCCGACACGTTCATCCAAAGCTTCCGGAATATGACGATTTGGTGGCTAAGTTCAGGATTCTTAAAGAAGAGTATCGACAGAGAATGGCAGAAGCAAGTAGTTCTGAATCATGACAATTCATCTACTGGTAACTACTGTATGTGTTCGAAACCATACAAGTACATTTAAGTGAATTAGAGAAACAAATTTGAAGAAAAAATTGCTATTTTTTTAGCTGTAGCCGAGTGTTTGCAATACTTGTAGCATTTTCTGTGCTGATGGAATTTCCCATTGGCCCATTGCCAATTGGAATTGAAAAAAAATTGTTGTGTACACCATATTAAAAAATAAATAATTATAAATATAGTTAGGTCATGTTTGTTTTTATTTTTTTATATTTATTCTTTTAGGTTCACAATTTTTTATATAAAATATAGTATGTGAATAATAAAATATATATAAAAGATATATATTATAATCATAGTGTAAAAGAAAAAAAAGAAAAATACTTGAACAAACATGACTTAAAAAAAATCTGATAGATTTTTTTTCTTCTATAGATCTGTCTTTTTATTAGTGGTGCGAACAGCAAATTGTTGCTCGTGTCAGCGAATTTCTTTTCATTGGAATTTAATTTAAAAACAGATTATGGTAGTTGTTTTACAGTTTTTTTTTTGTTAAACAAGATAATTCTCGTCGTTGTCGGGTTATTCACTGGAGACTTATTTCTTTTCAAAGAGTCTTAAATTGTCATTTCAAAAAAAATTCGATTTCGATAATATTAATTTTTTTTGACTAATTTTTATTACAAACTATCCATTCAAAATTTATTTTTTCACATATTTTTTCGATGAAAAAAATATATAATTAATTAGGCTATGTCCTAATCGACAATCCGACGATATTTAATGACAATCCCCGCATTATTAATTTAAAGATATTTAACCGTATTTCCTATAGTCTATACTTTACTGATCGTCAAAAAATAGTCTATACTCTACTATGAAGTCTATACTCTACTGATCGTCAAAAAATAGTCTATACTCTACTATGAAGTCTATACTCTACTGATTGTCAAAAATAGTCTATAGTCTACTATGAGTTTGAGAGAAAGACAAAACAAAAGTCAACAAATTTCACAGGTTTGACGAAAAACTTTAATACCAATAAGTCAAACATAATTTCATCTAATAAAAAAATACCCGATATCTCTCAGTTGAGAAGATCTATGCTAGCATTTAATTATATCACTCACAAACCCTTTTTATCTTCCTTGTGTCGGTTACTTGCTCACGCTCATATAGTATTACTACTGCTAATAGTAGTAGAGAGACACATACAGAGTCGGAGAAGAGAACGAATCGACGACGACGAAGAAGAAGAAGATGGCTTCGACATTGTTGATTGTAACTGTTTTCGTCCTTGATCTCATCGCTTTCGGACTTGCCGTTGCTGCTGAGCAAAGAAGATCCACGGTCAGTTCCTCTCTCTCTCTTTTTCTGTTTCTTCTCAGATGAGTTGTTGATGATTTGCTTACGTTATTTATCTCAACTCAAAAACAAATTGTAGATCTGGCTTCAATCTATCTCCATTCTCATTTGTCGATGTGTTGTTTTATACATATACAATAGATATTCGCATGTCGCAATTTATTAGTGGCTCTGTAGTTGTTCAATTCAGCTGATGTGCGTGCGTTCAATCCCTAAATTGCTTTATACTGCTGGACGGGGGGAAGATCTAGATTTAATGCTTTACATTTACTAGGAAACAACAGATGTCTTCTATTTCAATTTTCAACACTAGAGCTACATATTATATTGTAAACTGAACGATTATCTTGTTTATGGCCATGGAGTCTTTTGATAAGCAAGCATAAAAGGATACATTACTAAGTTTACTAGGCACGGTATTTTATTTCACCATGATCTAGCCCCTTGCATTTGTCGGTGCTCAATCAACTTGTGCACATCATCGTATAACTTAAGAAAGACTTAGATCCCAGCTCTTTACTGTAGTCCAAGGCTATCCACAGAGCGGAAACATGGATGCAGATAATAAGTTTAAGTTGCCAGATTATATTGTTCATCTTTTTGTTTTTCTATATCTGGTGTCCTTCTTAAAGCTACTCCTGGTTTGGATTTTGAATCCTTGCTCGTAGTAAGTCCCTCTGCCTTGTCTTGGTCACAGAATATGAAAATCCTCAATTCCAGTAGAGGCCCCTTTTGATTTGTATGTGGTCTTTTTTCTTTATATGGTGTAGAATCCTAAATACTGCTGAACATCCAGGAGAGGCCCTCTAAATCTTTCTTCTCCGAATCCGGATGTGTTAGACAGAATGAACTATGAAATAGTGGTTTGTGTTTCGTTGGAGGCAGTTATGAATAAACTGTTTCATTATTTTCTGTGACAGGCAACAGTTACCAAAGTTCAAGACTATAGCTACTGTGTTTACGATTCAGACATTTCATCAGGGTTGGGAGCTGGTTCTTTCCTGTTCCTTTTGGTTAGTCAGCTCTTGATTATGCTAGCAAGTCGATGCCTTTGCTGTGGGAAAGCTTTAAGGCCTAGCGGCTCTAGGGCATGTGCAGTTGTCCTATTCATCACTTGCTGGTAATGTCTCATACTACTCCATTCCTACATTTGCTGATTTTGGTGGTATTTACTTTCCTCTTGTTAACTTCTCTGCCTATGCCACACATTTTTCTTAGGGTTTTCTTCTTCATTGCTGAGATATGCCTTTTTGCTGGCTCTGTGCAAAATGCATACCACACTAAATACAGAGACTACCTGAATGACAACCTCAGCAAGCCCTTGACATGTGCGCAATTGAGAAAGGGTGTATTTGGGGCTGGAGCTGCCTTCGTCTTCTTAACAGCCATTGTCTCTGAGCTCTACTACGTTAGCTTCTCCAAGGCGAATGATCCACAGCTACTGCCCAGCAGAGATACTGGTGTCAGAATGGGCCCACTCTAGATGAACTCAGTCATAGATTCATGAACACTGTACTATTTGTAGCTCATAATTAGTGTTTTGGCACCTTTTTTGCTTTTAAGAACACAATTACTGGGGATATCCCATATGGTATGATTCATTACACTGTCCTTTATGTGTTCACTACCCGATTTAATCGAAACATGATTTCTTTTCTACAGTAAATAATTTGGTTATAGATTTCCTTCATCAGTTTATCTCTCAGTCAAGTTATCTGACTGGTCCCTAAAGTTTAACTTATCGAACTCATTCAACAACCCTTCTTGTTTATATAGTTGGGTGTTCGTCCCTCGTGTTATCAAATGGTGTATATTTGGTCTTCTTTCTTTTTTTTTACTGAAAGCCGTTGATATCTGCCAACATAATATACTACCTCCGTTTGAAAATACTTCCACTTTTCCTATGTAAATTGTATTAGTTGATGCATAAATGTGAGAGACCAAATTATAGTATGGCCAGTATTATGCATAATACTGTATTAGATTGTCCTTTGGAACTTGGAAGAAAACGTACACGAGAATTCGTACTGGCAATAGAATTTAGATAGGCCAGTCAGTACTACAGAATATTTGTCCTAGATAACATTGCCGGCAACATAGCTCCAAGACTCAAAATTGCCTTAAATAAACTATTCCACAAACTACTTTACAACCTGCAAAATTTAGTGTCAGACTAGCAAAAGAGAATGATTCTCAAACCAAGTGGTCTTAAATTATGTCACACAAAAATTCATATCTCAATAGTATATTATTAAGAGACATTCACATCCCATTAGATAATATATATATATATATACACACATACAACATTCATGCACTCCGAGAATATTCCATCACATCCACTAACTATTAGCCAATCCAAGCTGGAAGCTGACCCCATCATCGATCTGCAATTTTCTTGATCAATCACAATATTATCCTCTCTTGCTTTCAAAATCTATGAGAAAATAACAAGCTCTGACCTACTCTCATTCTGAAAAAAAATAATTAAAGTAAGAAAAAACATATAGATACAGAAATCAATTTGTGCACCAAAATGGACACCTCCCATTAACATTTTTTTAGCCCCTTGAAGCTGAAACTAGAAAAAGCAAGACAGCTTCAATTACAGTCTTAATTAATTATCAAGACAAACCTGGTCTGTACATAAATTATCAAGCAACAAATTATCTCAGCTTAGAAAAATAATTAATTAAAAAAAAGCCTATGTTTTTAAGACACTGCTGAAATTTTTTTGCAGAACTTTACTTGATATCATCTGCATCTTGCCAACATGGAATGTTGAGATCAGTGGACGACGATGAGACGAGATTTTCTAAATCATCCCAATTCCAATAACTTGTCATGTCCATTCCAATATTGCTTGTACTTTGCATAGTTTGCCATGCTGGTGTTATGACAGTATTGCAATTACTTGGTGATGATGATGGCATGAGAGTAGTAGTAGTGGTTAAAATGGGATCATAAACATTTGAAGCTTGAAAATTAGAACTTGAGATTGAAGATTGATTTGTTTCAAATGAATTTGTTGATGAACCATTGAAAGTAAATGGCATTAGGTTTTGGTTTTGATCAGGCAAAGAACCAATATTGAACCCCAGCAGGTTTTTGGCATCGAAAAAATTGGTGGGGCACTCTTGCAGGGGCAAGGATGTCGACGACGGAGGGACGAATCAGTGTCGCCGTTCGATATATTTTCTTCTGATCATGAAGGACAAACGAAGGTCTCTGATTTTGGAATGCCATATTGGTACCAATTTGCATCCTAGAACTATTACCGGCAGCGGCCACTGTGTTGGTGGTGTTTGATGATGTTTAAGACGCTTGTTGTTTTTGCGGCCGCCGCCGACTGGAACATTCCGGAGAGTGCCACCTTTAGTCCAGTGCCTCTTACATGCTTTGCAGTAATGCCTAGGCTGAGACTTGTTATAATTGTTGTAGTAACAGAATTTTGTGTTTGATGAATCACATCTTGGACATTTCAACGGCTCAGATTGATTCATCAATTGCCTTTTCATTGGAACTGGTTTAGGAAGCTCCATGTTTTGAGCTTGCAACAAGCTTCTGTTCCAATCAAACCCTTCACCTGAAACTTGTTTTGTACTCAACCCCATCTGAATAATTTTCTTCAACAAATGAAACTTTCTTCACAAGAAAAATCGATTTGGAATGACAAAGAAGAGATTGAGTTTGTTCCTTATAAGCCCAAATGAAAGAAATATTATTTGAAGAATAGATGAAGGCGTGTTTACATACTAGGAAATGGCTAGGAAGGTGAAGAGAATATTTAGTCTAACTATCTTTATCTCTAAGTTATTTATATTTAATTTATATTATAAACACACCTATGTTATGTATGTATATTAATGGATATATCATTACAATAATTACATGCACATAAATAACCTAAAAAAATAATTAATCATACATGCATGTAGAAACTTGAACAATAATTCTAGCCAGTTGCATAAATAATATTGAAGATCATATAGAGAATATTACTTAACACCTAAGGTAAAGGTGGGTTGGTGACACGTGGATAATCAGAGACGTTGATAGTGCTTCAAATGTATGTGTTGTAATGGGATGAAGCATAAAAAAGTATACATGTTTATGACAATGAGAACTACTTTAGCTTAATTATATATTTTATATATATTAAACTATATAATGAACGACGACACAAGTCATAATCCAGTCCACCCCTGTAATTAAAAATTTTTAAGGAAGACCCGAAGACTCACATTTATGATATATATTTGGGGTCTTTAATATTCTTATGAAGGTAACATCAAAATATATATATATATATTCTTTTGAAGGACTATATAATTAACCTTATAATATATATGATGATTAATTTAGAGCTTATAGTTGAGCAACTCTTCATCGTAATCATTCTAGCTCTAGATCCACAGGATAATTATTACATTGGAATTTTTCATTTGCATGGTTTATAAGCGAAATATTTTTCCATCGTGATAATACTATCGAAATTTAATTTCCCATTTAAACTATGTATTTAGATTTTTAAGGAGGAGAAATAAACAGATGGCATCACGTGGAAACTAGTAGGGTTAAGAGAGTTTGAGGTGGTAAAGAACTTGAGATCTTATAGTGGGCCTTTGGACATGTGAATAAAAACATGCATTATGTTATGAGTTTACAATAGCAATTTTAATTATATAATGTTTTAATATTATGTAGGGTAAGCTTAACTTTGTTTTCTTATTATTGAAGGTCTCATTCTCAACTTGATTGAACAGTTCAGTTTTCATTTCTTCCATTTTCGGTTATTTAATTATCATGCAAGATTTGTTTGCAGGCTATGGAGTTTCATATACTTATTACATGTACAGTGTGAATTAGGGCTTTTAAAATTGGCATGATTCATTTCAGATTCGATAATTTGATATAACAAGTCCTGATGGAGATGGCATGCAAAAAAGTCAATATATTGTCAAATATGTTTTCACCAGCCACATATATGAGATGACATTATGTTTTCTCTGGCATTATGTTTAAAAAAAAAAAATCTAGAAAATTGTACTGGTAATTTATATAGGTTAAAATATAAGTTACTATAGGATTTCCCTCCTCAAAAATACTTTTACCTACCTTTTATTTGCAACTTCAGAAGAAATATACTAATCACTCCTTACAACTATATATCATGATCATAACAAAACATATATCTCAAATTTAGTAGAGTCTAGTTTATCATAAGGTAATATTTAAGTATAATATAACATAAAATTGTCGCTGTTGAAATTACATTTTTATTTACCATCAAAAGAAAAATTACATTTTTATTTCTTTTATAGCTGAATACACAGATCTCATGTTATGATTTAGGCTTCTGACGCCGTTTCTGTCACAGTGCCTAGCTAGTCCACCATGCTAAAGTAATTAAACAATCTTGTTTTACACTGTTTTTAATTAATTAGGATTATGTATGACCTAACCTTCTCTCTGGACCAAGTTGGAGCTGGGATTTTCTTTTGGTTTGATTAATTAAACTAACTAATACGAGTAGAGTGCACTGTGTATAATTTAATTAGTGAGAACATGTTGAAAAATAATTGTCCATCCGAAATTTTGTACTGTTTGGTTGTAAAGCATGTCAACGTTCAACAAACGTGTCGATATATCCTTACACGTGAGGAAACAAAACAATCGATTCGATTACATTTAATATACCTACTAATATATTAAAATTGTGACACAACGATGCAAAGGTATAGAATTTACTAAAGTCTAGCCCAACAGAAAGGTTGGAAAATTTGAACATAATATGGTAAAAGTTAAAAAAAAATACTCCTCCGTCCACTTTAATGTAGTGTTTAAGTGTTGTTTTATAAAATCAATATATATTTTATCTAATTTTTTTAATCATACTCTCCAATTACTTTATTGTTTTAATATAAGAAAATATATAGCCTAATAAATCATATTATTTTTTTTAGATCTTTTTGGATATCTTCACCGTCAATAGCAGCGAGACTAATCCTTCATTCCAACTGTCAGTACATGAAGCAATAAATCATATTATTAAGGAGTAAGGACGTGCAAATTATTATTTCGATCAACTAATCATCTATATGATATTCGTAACTTTTATTACAAGATAGTAAGGATGGACTGGAGGGAGTACTATTATAACGGACGATAAATGATCAAACGGTTCACATCTGCTTCCTCACTGGGGTCTACACTTGGCGGGGGCGGCTATGGCGGGCCACCATTCATCTGTAACAATGGAGACCGAGAGAGAGGGAGGGAGAGTAGCTAACAAGTAAGGAATATTTAGAGTCTTTGGGTAAAAATCATAGTCGGCGGTTGATAGTGAACAGTTAAACTTTTCTAGATTTGATTGCATCCAATATATACATACGTCAGAAAAGACTAGTTTGTGGAGTGGATGAATTTCACTTCTACTCAAAACCTGAAAATTAGTAAAATATCAAAAATTGTCCAATCGATTATTCTTTTCCCTTTATCTTAATATTTCGTTAAGAAATGATGAGAAGTGTGAATTCTAATTGAAAGTTCTTTCTTTACCCATATTATATATCCAACGCTACTAGCCTCTTACTGCTCTATCGTGGGAGTCGGCTAGATTTTAAACTAAAACATGTAGTTTGACGACCTAACATGGCAAGTCATCGATAAAACACAAAAGTTGTGCCGAACAAACTTTAAAGTAAAAAAGAAAAGAATGTGCATGATAATGTGTCTAGCATGATGTTTACCACATAAGACTAATGTTACCGGAAAAAAATTCCCTCGAAGTCGGTTGATATAAAATAGAACACTGGAAAGATCGAACTACTAGGAACTTAAGACGTGCAAAGCAAGCAACTAGCTTCTAAAATTTGAAACGATTGTTTCTATTTCCGCCTTTGTCTTGTCCTGCTGCTTCCGCTTCCTTTCTTCTCGTTCTGCAACATTTCATTCCGTTAGAAATATATGTAAGCAAAACCTAAATTTGTTTGGTTTAGTGGCCATGCTCAAGTGAAATATCATGTTAAATTGTTATTACTCTTTATAATAAAAAGATAAAGGACGATTAACTAAGATATGAATCGCACCTCTGCAACCATGTTGCTGAAATCTTCTTTCTGATTCCGTAGCTTTTCTTCCTCCCTCGCTTCTTCATACCTGTGATAAAAGCCAAAGCATTATTTCATTTCATTTTACATATGAGGAGAGACATTAGTATATTTAATAAATAGGGATGTGTTCCGCTTACTTCGCAGGCAAAACATTGTCCATAAGCTCTAGTTCTTCTGGTAGTAGAGTAACATCCACTCTATCTGCTTTCTGACCTTTAAGTAGATCCACCTCCCCAAAACACACAAACATCCACCGATCAAACACATAGACGAAAATCAACTGAGACCAAATATAAACCAGGTAAAAATGAATCTTCCAGAACAAGTAAACCCTAAGAAGCCAACATTAGCTAGTGCTACTCTCTAATTTGTGAATTTCAATGCAATTGCGATTAATTGCATAGAAACAAAAGCATTAATTACTTACCCTCTTGGCTCCTGCTTTGTCTTGGGTGCCACTGCCAACCACATACCTGCAAGGTGGAAAAGAAATAAAAAAAATCATCATAAAAAAAAAAAGGAAAGAGGAATTTGAGGGGGGAAGTCAAAAGGTAGATTGCATACGTATGTGTTGTCCCAAGTAAAGTCCCTGGAGCAATCCTCTCTTCTTTCTCTTCACGTACCTAATGATGTAAATAGAGAACAAAAAAGAAGATGTGAAACATGCCACTAACATAGGTGTAGGCATTTCGAAAAGAATGTCACAAAAGTTTAGCACTCCACATGGTAAAGAGGTCCTATCGGGCTCCTTTCTGTGCTGTTTCCGAAGATCAATAACGTCAGGCGTCTCAACTCCAGTAGGAGTGCTGAACATTTTTTTTCAAAGAGATTAATTAAGCAAGATATTAAATAGTGGATGGTAAAATTAATAGTAATGATCATGAACTTATGCTTATGTATTTCGCAGTTGTGACTTGTATGTTGGAAAACATGCACCGCCAACAAAATTATACCATACCTGGAAAGGCTGTCAACAGATCGAATGCCATCTTCCAATTCCTCTTCCTCCATCTCTTGTTCCTCTTCCTCCAAATCACCCCAATGTTTGGTCTTGTCAACTGGTTCCTCCTGCATTAATGAAACGACAAAAGTACAAAAGTAAGATGGTATAATACATGATCAAAATTGCATACATAATCCCATTCAATAATGAAAATAAAATATACGCCCGATATTCCTTTCACTAGACCAGCTAACCTTTCAATCAAAGTCATATCCACAACAAGGAAGAACTCCAGGAAACAGCCCCTGCTTAAAAATCATTTTGGCCAACCCAGATGGGCATAGTGGGAGGGATACCTCATGGTGTACCCCATAAGCCAACTCAATCAAGAGTCACGACCATGATGGATGTAAAATTGATGAAAGAAGTAGGAGAAAATACCTCATAATTAGGTTGTTCTTGCTGTTGGACGCCAAAAACATCTCCATACAAGGGTCGACCGTGCTATTTATATAAGAAAAGAAGGACAATATTAAAATGAACCCAAATACTAAGATGAAACCATGTCAAGCAGAAGATAAGCAGTCAAGTAGTGTTAAACTTTCATTGAACTACAAGAAGAAGAACTCACTTCATCAACTTGCCCCAGCCACCAGGATGATAACCAAAGCTTGCTCCAGGAGGAATGGGAGCATTTAGTCCAGGGATTTTCAAATGTGGGTATGATGGAGGGGGGCCATATCTCTGAAAGATACTATCCAATATCAGATGGGGAAAAAAAAGTAAGTATCAAGCTTAAGGTCATAGAAAAGTAACCTGCATGTTAATGAGCCATGGAGGAGGAGCGCCCTCTGGCATCCCAAGAGACTCTTTTAACTCATGAGATAGAGTGCCTGGTTTCATCTCCCTCAGCTTTACCTGTGGACAACAGAATATATGTTAATTGCGGGATACCTAGCACACCTTTGAGTAAACTAGGACAGTGAAAGTTAAAATATTTGCCGCTGTTGTAAGTCTCCTACATGTACAGCAAGATGAAACCACTAAGAGATTGACACATGGAATCCAGTCACATGTGATTTCCAAAACAAGTGTAACTGTATGTATACCAAACATCTGGATGCTAGTCCCTCGGTTAAGGAGCTTACAAGGAAACCATTTTATGTTTCCTCTCGCGCTCACAGTTTCTCCATGATAAAGTGCAACATTATACTCAAATTTCCTAAGAAATTCATTACAAGTTCCCATGCCACTAAACATCATCAATATGTTACAGAGCCAAAAATTTCAGTGAAACAAGCTGAATGTTAAAACACAAGGGATTGTAATTAGTTCACTTGACAGACATTTCATCCAAAAAACAATTCAATGTCACTTTCACGTACTCCAATGAGAATAATGTGGCCAAACCTCATACATCCATAAACTGGTATATAATACAAGCCAGTCTCTTTCAGATGATCATAGCATCAAGATGACCGTTTTTGAAACCTTGGATCTAATGATATGACTCCAACAAAATCTGAGCGAGAAAAAAAAGGACCCAGTTATTAGAATGTAAAGATAAAGGATAGTACCTCAAATTCCTTCCCTTCATGATACAGCTCCCCATGACTTGTTAGCTTTGGCTTAGTCTGGTACTTAAAAACTGCATCATGGAGAACCTAATAGAAGCACAGAACATTATCTCATTAAAAGAGCACAGCAGCATTACAACGATAAAAGCACATTAACATTTGGGGAAGAAAAATGAGAATAATGGTATCCGAAAAAAAAAATAAGAAAATCAGAAAGAAGAAATACCTGATAGTCAATGTCCATTTTACCCAGCTTTGGCTGCATTCGCTCACGTTGCTTTTGCTTTAGCTTCTTACCATCCTCCTTTTCAATGTAGGCCTGCATTAAAAAGGCATCAGACAGCTCATTCAACAGCGCTTTTGGTATGGTAGTGTTTCGTAGTATATACCAAAAATAAGAATGAGAGCAAAGGGAAGGAAACTACATGATGAACAGAAAAAACAACAAGCTACCTGTCTGATTTTATCAATTCCTGTTGCAGAAATAAAATCAGGTAACTGAAAAGGTTGTTTCTCAATACCACGTTTACCCTGCAAAACAAGTCCCAAACACGATGAGATACAACAATAGCTAAATCACTAGCATAATGCTGAGTTACCCCCGCAATTATGAATCACAATTAGATGCATCTAGACCCAGCATTAAGCACCATAGATAAGCATCTGAAAATTCAGAGTAAATTTATTGGCAGCTTGATGTGGAAAGAATTCCAAGAATAGTACGCTAAAGGCATACCACACTAAATGAATAAAAAGAAGGAACCCCAAAAGCATCATGTAAAATCTACACCACCCAGCTAGCAAATATTTATTCAAAGGAAGGGCCACCAAAGGACCGATCTTTCAAACACATACAATTCCATGCTCCATGGTTGTCACAGCAGCATCCCTGCAAATAACCAGATATATACATATAAGAGAAACCTAATCGATGTGATCTAACCCCAACACTTCTTTATACCCCTTATTTTCATCAAGCCAATAGTCATGTATGCATTGGTTTGCCCCATTTATCTATTTCGTTTATCAAGGGACACTGACCTGCAAATATTTCCTTTTCTGGCACCAATGCCTTGGCACAGGAACAGTGTTTCGGTAAGACTTCAGGTACACCAGCAACTTAGGGTCAGCAGAAGTTGCATCCCATACCTGGAAATACCAACAAATGAATAAATAGCTACTCATACAAATGAAATCACTACTCATACGATCAGATTAAAAGAAGTATTATATTTGAAGCATGTGTTCTTCTCCTAGTTCAGCCCTCTTTAAGAGGGCACAAGAGTATTAAGTTCAAAGCAGAACACAGCATAAAATGCCATGTTACACAAACACAAAGCTTGCGACTTCTGAAAAGCAACTCTTATCACAAATCACAAATTGAAAAGGATGGTAACTGAAACACAATAATATTAAATTCCCAAAAAGACAATTTCAATACCTCAACAACATCAGGCCTCATGCAAATCTGTGTGAGGTCTGCAATCTTCATTCTCCGCTGAAGCTGACATACAAAAAACCCAAAAATATAAAATAAACAATATAATAACAACAATAACCAAATCCATGTTATCGATGATTGAGAAAGGAAACTTAATGACAAACCTTCTTCTTCTTGTTAGACATGCCTTTATCCTTTTGTGGGTTATCCTGTTCTTCTTCGTCTGAGTCAGAGTCTGCTTTCTTCTTTGCTTCGGCATCTTGAGCAGACTCGTTCTTTTGATCATTCTCCTAAATGGATATAAGGAACACATATTAGGAAACATTCTTTCAGATATAAACCGATACATTTAATAAAGAGAAAATATTATATTCTCCTCCTTTACCTCATCACCAGCAACTTCATAGAAATTAAACTTCGCGAAAACCTTTCTGAACTCCTCATCGAAACCATCCTCTAACTCTGCCTTTTCCGGGATGTACTCCACCACAACCTGCACCGAAATTATTTGGTTTTGTTAGTTCATTAAAAACGACAGAAAGAGTAAACCGAGTAAGTAACTAAGTGTTTTGAATCAAATGTGTAGCACTTGAACTGATGTTCGTGAAATTGAAGTCATCGGCAAAAGAGACAATGTTAGTAATTCATTTAACTCTTTCATACCTTCAGAGGTTCGGCATTCTCTTTGCCGGAAGCTTCATCGCCATCGGATTCGGCGTCGCTGTGTTTCCCGGCGGAATTCGATGCTGCTTTGTTCTTTTTCTGCTTTCGCCTCCTCCTCCGTCGCTCGCTCTCGCGAAACTTCTTAGTTCCGACGGCATTAGAGTTACTTATATCTCCATTGGAAACGGAGACGCCGTTATCGAGCGCCGTGAAAATCTCCGCTGTCATCATCCGGCGAGTGTGAATACAGTGTGATCGTGAAACAACGAGAGAGAAAACGACTTTTATACAGTAACAAACGACTTGAACTCTCCACAATAATCCCTAATGTTTTGCAATATCGACTAAATAACCCCTTTTTGTTAGCTATTATTGTTCAAACCCCTAATGAAACAAATGGGCCATAGTGCTTTGGGCTCAAGTGGTATAATTTTTGGCACTTAGATAGCCCATTTTTAAGTATGGGCCTGAACACATGAAGGAGGCATTGACTTCGGAAGAGGAATGGGAGCTTCCATTAATATCTCGATTGTTTAATTAATTCATCGATAAACGTGCCGTGGACTTGCAATTAATTTTGGGTTTGGTCAAAATATTGGCTCTGCCAAAACGAAGCTCATATATTGAGAAAATCATTAATATCTAGACCCTTGTCTCCTAAAACATTGGGTTTTTGTCCTTTACTTTCTAAGTGGCGATAGACATGGGAATGAGAGCATCGGACCGAACCGGTCAATGCAATTTTAAAATTGGATTAGAACCGTTTAAGATTCTATTTAATTTTTTATTTTTCGAAAAATTATATGAAATTAAATTGAAATTATCTAGAATCGAATTGGACCGAAACCTTTTACATTAGGAAAGTTTGCGGATTCAATTTAATTATCTAAATTTAAAAATCGTCAATCGTATATTTTAAATTGGAATCGGATCGAATCGGACTACCACCATGTATACTAGTGCTCGTTACTTTTCTATCCATAATAAAACGCCAATCTCTTGAAAAAAATTAGATTTGTCATATGTTTTTATTGCATAAATGAGTAATATTTCAATTCAAAATTATCCAATTTGAGACATACAACACTAACATTTGGATAGGAGAATATTACTTTGCAAACATGAAAAGATAAAATGGTGAGTGAGGTTGGTCACAGTGGAAGTATGAAGAATACATTGGCACATGTTAGCCATGGTGCTAGAAAAGTGGAATATGAATAAAAACAAGAAAGAAAGAAAAAAATTAATGGTGATGGATGTATGAGATAAAAATTAGGTGGGTTCATTGATTGGGAGCTGAGAAATCACTTTCATTATAACTATTTCCTATTTTTTGGATCAATCATAGATTCATAATGAAGACAATTAGTTCTTAATTAAGACTTGAAGTTAAAGAAGTACTAATTAAGATGATGTCTCTCTCAAACAAAACATAATCAAATGTTTGATTTAACACGATCTATAACTTAACGGCTCCGTCTTAGCTTGAACTCGTTGTATTAGTCTGTTATTTTTTTTTATGATTTAATTTTCGAGTATTATACATGTTTATCAAACGAATGAAATGACTCTTATCCGACAAAAAATAATGTTCGATCAATCTAATGAAAATCCCATTAACAAGAAGAAAACTCCAACTGAGAAAACTGGATTCCTATATCTTCTTCTTTACACTTTAGCCTTTTGTTACAAACAAACAATGAACAAGACGTTAATATGACAAAACTGGAAATGTAGCATCTTTATTTGGTAATTACATGAACCCCACTAGAAGAATGATTGCAGAAGATACAACAATCTGACCTTATATGATCAATAATGCTCCCTTCTTCAACTGTAAATTTCCTGCTATGCTTATTCCATAGATGAACGGCAAAGCTTTCGTTTCGGATCGTTTCGAGCTTTTTACGCAAAAATTTCGAGTGCATTTCATCCTTTGGTTTTCGGAATAGGCTTCGGATTCTGCTCCAATCGACAGGATAAAACGCCGAAGGATTCAACACTGTGAAGTTAAATCCAGGATTATCGATAACCCTCGAAGCAACTCTAGATACTAAATAAGGACCATTATGACCCCATCTATTGCCATTGAAAGTGAATGAGAATTCTTGAATGAACTCGTATAGCAACGGATGTTCCTTGTCGAAAATCATGACAGCATTGTTTAATCTTGTCCAATTCCTAGTTTCTGTATCAGTAGTTTGTGCTCCAATGGAGTTTCTCAAGCTTGATAGACTTTTCAACAAAACAACATCTGTGTCTACATAAATGCCACCAAATTTGTATAATAAAGCAAGCCTAAGCAAGTTGGACAAGTTTTGACCCAAAGGGACATCTCCAGGATGAATTGTTCCTCTCTTCAACTCATTAAACCAGATTGCAGCAGAAGTGTTCTTGAATATGTAATCAAAATCAGGCATTGCTGCTATCAACTTGAAACCCTTATCTGTAAATGGCTTTAAGATTGTTTTATTCCCTTTACCAGAATCCAATGAATTTGAGACTATGACCAAACAAGCATTAGGGTGTGACTTGAACAGACCTTCAATTGCTAAAATCTCTCTATCACCAAAAAACCCAATTGGAGAAATCCATGTCATAAAGAACCTCAACTTACAATCATGGAGATGAAGAAACTCTTTGACCCTGGATGAAAATTTCTTGGAGTTTGTTCCCAAACGCAGAATCTTGAACTTGGGTTTATGTTTTGGGGCTTTCTTGATAATGGGTATCTTCAAAAACCTTGGATTTTGCATTACTGGCGAATGGGTCTTCAAATTTACAGGTGGGGTTTCCTCTTTGACAGCATTCATATTTGAAGAAGAAGAAGATGAAACCTTTGCTGTTGTTGTAGTTGTAGCAGAAGAAGACGTTGACCATTTCCTCGTCAACGTTGTTCCGCCGGTGAGCTTTTCCGGCGAGAATTTGTGAATAGTTGGGATGTGAATCCTGAAAACAGTGATGGCATTGAAAGATAACAGGAGAATGAGAAGCAGAGCAAGAACTGAGCTTGGTAAGCAGAAGAGAAATGAAAAGATTGATCTTTTAATGTTGTGGAAAGAGTATGTAAGGTAAAGGTAACAATGATAAAGTTTGATGATTGGATACATGGTGTCTTTAATAAGCTCTCAATGAATTGCTTCTTCTGTGAAAGCTTAGAAAGAGCTTTAATGGCGGAGGCGGCAAAATGCAATATGTTTTTTGGCACATTGGGAACCAAAAATGCAAAAAAGTTCCCACTTTCTTGTTTACTTAAGTTCAAATCACTGAGCTGTAAAAGAAAAACTTTGTCTTTATGGGAAAAATACAAAGATGAATTGATATATTGTTAAACAAAACAACTTTGTACCATGAAGAGTGATTAGTGTGTAAAGATCAAAACTTTTTTTAGAAAAAAATTAATGGGTTAAAAAACCAAGTTTGGCTTAATGTGGGCTCAATTAGTACTCTTTTTCCTTATTAGTTTTAATTATTGATAAAGTCCAAGTGAATAGTATATTTTGGTTTTCAGGAAATTCCATTAAAAAATAATTGTATTGTAAATAGGTTAGCCACGTCATGGCAAGGGTGACTGCCCAGAAGTAGTTGGGCCACCATAAGGAGGTTGGGATTGGATATTTATTCAAGTGTGTGACATTCCATTCCACTGGAGGAAGGAAATTCTGCATAAATTCATGTCTTGGTTGCTATATGAACAAAACACACACTTACTAATTTGGGAAACGACTTGAAAGGTGAATGTTAATGGGTCAATTTTCTTATTTGAGAAGTTGATTGATCATTTTTCATTAGCCACATTAAGCACCAGAGGTTTCGAACCAGTTTATATCGATACAGGGACCTTCGAACCGGATAAAAAGTTAAAACTCCCATTGTTAACAAGATAATGACCATTCATTACACATTTTTCATTCTTTAGGAAAAATCTTGTCAGGCAAATATCAAGAAACCATGGCCATGCAAGTGAGGGTAACCCAAATATCATAAACAGAAGTAGTTAGCCAATGAAGGATCGTTTCGCCAATGAGATGAGAGGGAAGATGTTAGCTATGTTGCCATTATAGGGGCACGTGAAGCGTTAAGCACCTGTTACTTTCATTTGAACCAAACCAAACAGAGAAGAGAACCTTACAGTCTTGGCATCAGTTTCTCTAAAATAATGTTCAACAACCACCAATCTTCTGCAATTTGGTATAATTTTATACGATAACTGTTCCAAACCAATAGGACAACAACAAATGACATGAGCAAATCCGAATGCAAGAGTTCATTACAAGAAAAAGATGATTTTTTAAAAATCAGATGTCAACCCTCTTCTTCTTTTGTAGTCAGCAACAGACAGAGTTAGAGCATGTCTCCTGCCATCGTTTTCCGGAACTTTATATCCGACGGTTGCCTCAATTCTCTGTTTCCTTGCAAGGTATCCGTCGTGGGCTCCCTCTGGCCCGCCAAACTTGTCGAGTGCAGCCAATGAGATTTTAATTTTAAAATCATGCAGATAATAATGATTGGTCCCTTCATCCACAGGAGCACTCGTGTTGACCAATTTCCCAGCACCGGCAGCAGCTTGCAAGGCTGCTTTATCATCCGACTCTTTCACTTTATCACTGGTTTTCAGTACTTGACCATTTACCATTCCATCATCTCCTTTCTCTTCTTCTCCATTACTTTCTTTACCTTCTACTGTATTATTATCGGCTGCTCCATCCCCTTCTCCTTCTCCATCCTTTGCTTTTGCAGCATAGTAATTTCTAGACCTGGTCCATCTCCTGGAAAACGGATCATACCCTTCCTCTCCTGCTTTCAATCCTGTATTACGTTTAGATTCTGACGCATTCTTGAAATTTTCAACTCTGTTCTTTCGGTTCATCTCAGCCAGTCTCATAGCCTTTTTATCTTTCTCTTGTGCTTGCCTTGACGCCTCAAGTTGCTGCAATTTCCCATTGATTTTCTCCACCTCTGCATTGTCTTTCTTAAGTTGTGCGATTTCCAACTGTCTCTTTAGCCGGTCTTTCTCAAGCGCAACATTTAATGGCCTGGCCGAAGCTGACTTCTTTTCCTCCAACATCTGTTTAACAGTGGCAGCTGAGTAGACATAACTACTGGCTTTCTGTATGGCCTCCTTTTTTTCAGACACATGCAGTTTACTTGGCATTCGGCCACCAGTTTGCTCCACTTCTTTCACCAGCTGTCTAAACTCTTCCTCCAGAGGTGGAGAATCTGATACCATTGCCATTTGCCACCGGGCAGCAGAATTCTCATTGGCCCAAATGACATCCAAAAACTTATGAGTTATCTTGTTCTCCAACTTGTACCGTTTGTTAGGTTCAGTAGCATCAACATTGCGAACCATGCAGAGCCTATAAATAGGCTTGCCGCTTTTTGAAGTCCCAATGCCAACCCTCACATAGCAACCGACAATCAATTCCTCGAAAAATGGCTCCATTAACCATTTGGCAAGTTTGGACCTCCTGATAGTAATTTCCTTTATATCTTCGAATTTCAACCCATTTGACCGAGTGCCACGTTCATCATCACTGTCACCCATTCCGGTGGATCCTTCATCGTCAGACCTACTTTCACTTTCGCTCTGACTGGAGCTAACGCTTGCTGAGGTAAAAGCTTTTCTCTTAATTGGGGAAAAACCCCTGCCACCGGAGCTTCCTCTTGTTGTTGCATCCCTCAGTTTCCGATGAGCCTCTGGATCCTGGTGCTTCAACCGTTTTGCCCTTAACTCATTCAAAGCATCGTCCTTGGCTGCTGCTCTATCTGCCGATCTGGCTGATGAACGCACACCACGAGATGAAGTCTGTGGTGGAGTTTCCTTCCGTGATTTGGTAGACTTGTCATTCTCCCGCTTTGATCTAAGCTTCTCAGTCAAAGTCTTATCACCCTTCTTGACTGCCCTTTCTGACAAGATCATCTCTCTTTCCAATTCACTCATCTGTGCGAGCTTTATGCGATCATCCTCGTTCTTGTAAAGATCCTCGCCAATATCAGAGTCATCACTGCTGTCACCCTCGCGTTCGGAACGACCATCTTCATAATCGCGGTCTTCCTGGCTACCTTGATCCTCATCTCTGTCAGTAGGGTCAAGCCTCTTTTTCAAAGGAACTTGAGACCCAGAAGGCTTCCTGCTTGCATAGCCACGATCATCATCAGAATCTTCCCTAGAGTCGCTGCCACCATCAGATTCTGAACCATCGCGTCTCCTTTTAGATGGCGGAACAGAGTGGCGGTTTCTTCCTGCAGTATTGGTTCTTCCTGCTGCCTCAAGCAACAAATCGTCCAAGTCAGCCATAAAGCACGCTATTCCTCCTCCTGCTCACCGATGCTTTCCAAGAAATCTGTCAAATTGTAAATTAACAAGCACAACATTTAGTAATACAAAAGGCAATAATGCACAGACCAAGCGACCATAGTTTTCATGCTCTTCAAAGAAACACCAAAGCAGATAACTCAATTTCATCCATTGGGGCTCCAATCAATCATACTTACTAGATAACTCAACAAAACTAGGTTATTTAAAAATTGAGGCGCCGAATTAGCCAAATAAACCAAAACGTTTTGGCATTCTGGATATAATCTCAATCCCACCTACACGATAAAGTAGGTTTCATCAAACAGAACAAAACGGCGAAGAAAACCAAACAAGTCAGGAATTATGCCACTCCGTAATAAAAACACTTCGATTAAATTCAAATACCCAAAATTTACAACCAACGAACTGGAAAACAAACATAAATATGAAGACGCACACAGAAGCAATTAGGTATATTGAAAACGAACTTCAAACCTAGGTAACTACAGACGTACCTTGATATGAAGAGATATTATGGTTTTGAATCAGATCCAATCTCAAAGACGAGGAATTTAATTAGGGTTTCGGTTAACAAGTTCACAGAGAGGAGACGAATGAGATTTGAATAATGTGTGTCGAAGTCTCGAACTTCTTTGTATACTATTGGACGAATCATGAAAGAGAAAGCACAAAAAAAAGAATATGAACTTACGTTTAAAGCCTTATTAGATACAAAATGTTACATTGGTCCTCAAAAAAGACAAGAACTTATTAAGTAGAGTCCTAGAGTTCGGAAGAAGTAATTCCAGTATTTATCGATTCATTATACTTCTTTTCCTAATATCAGGAGTTTTTGATTGATTTTCCAAATCGGCATCGGCTAAATGGTACAAAAAATTAGATAATCGACCTTAGTCCATTCATCTTAAAATTGACGATTGAGTATGTTAAGCGATTATCGATTCTAAAAATGTACACAAATGTGGAGGGAATAAAATTGGGAGCTAAAGTTTTTACATTGCCTAATACATTCTGACAAGACAAAAAACAAGGATCGTCATATTTAAGAGTTTTGACAACGATAAGAGCATCCAATTCGAAGATGATCTGAGATATATGCCGATAGAAAGAGCTACATTAATGTTTCTGCTGCATCGCATGTGTTTTTTTTTTTCAGTTATACCCTCGAGCTCGCTGGGCTTGAAAAGAAATTTGCATTTTTCCATTAATGAAAACACCTCATTACAACAACAGAATTCAATTCACCAAAGGAAGCTGGCTACTTCAACTAATTTTTTCCATCCTATTCAAATTTTCATTCACTTTGATTTCCGACATGTCGTTCCACCCTATTCAAATTTTCATTCACTTTGATCTCTCATGGCACCCTACATGATTCAATTACTTCACTCACAGCTTGATGAGTCTCCGGTGACATCACGTTTAATGTCAAGTGAAATGCCTGAAGATCATAGTGATGATGCAATTATATTAGATACTTGAAACTGCTACGAAAATCGAGAAACATGAGAAAACTAATACTACTAAATACATACCACAAATCTCTCCAACTCTGGTACCAAAACTCCCAGGTTATGATTTGGTAGGCACTTTGTAATTGCATAACGAGTGTACTTGCTGTTAAGTCAAAAAAAATAAAAATAAAAAATAAAATCAATTGATAAGGGTAAAAAACGTTTGATTGATTTAAGAGACGGGAAAGAGGTGCACGTATAAACCTTTCAGTTGAGAGAAATGCAAGTAGCAAAGCAGAATAAGCTTCTACAATCATCTTCTCAGCTTCTTTTTCTCCTTGTCGCACGGCTTCCTCATCATTCTGTGGAATATAGTTTCAAGCATGTAAACAACATAGAAGCGACCAAAGTATGCAAGTACTATATAAAATTACAGAAAAATAAAACTGTATCGCCTGAATAAGAACATATTACCCATGTACACTCGTTTCCTTCCACAACTGAATCACCTGCTTCCCGGTTGCCAATAAAGATAGAACACAGTATTGGAATGACACTACAATCCTCTTCTTCTAACCATCCTATGTTGCGATAGGACACAGTGGCTGCTGCAAGCCGTGATCTGAAGAATATTTGCAGTGAGTTTTGACACCTTAAAAGCCAAGAACATCAAAATCTAAAAAGCCACATATGCTAGAAGTGTGTGCAATAGAAACCTGTTATGTCCATCCTTCTCCACTAAGTTCACAAGGAGGCCCAAAATAGCAACAAGGAGATCCAACTCTTGGTCAGTTAGATGTTTATCATTCTGATCATAGAGTATGCTGCTTGCATTGTCCTGCTTTATCTCTCTAAAGGATGACTCGGATGAGCTGAACAAAGGGAAGTGGCTAGCAATCAATGAAGCCATGGTCTCCAGTCCACCACATACAGCAATTTTCTGACAACCTACTGGGTTGTTATTGGTTAAATTCATAAGAACCTGCCACAAAGTAAGCAATTAAAGTTTGACCAAATACTTAACCAACTCTCAAAAAACCACTTGTACAAACGTCACAATAAAAGTCTAGCATCAGTATGACAGATACCAGAGAGTGCACAGAACTTATAATTTGGGATGGAACCCTATATTTCAACGGAAATACGGATGAAAATAACTCAAGAAATTTCACGGTGCATCCACATCCAGTGAAGTGCACTAGACTATCAAATTGAAGCCAACTGGGTGTCACAGTAGAAGTAATCAATAAACCACAAGGCTTTTGCAAATAATCTGACACCAAAGAATACCTTGACAGCTGTAAGAAGACAGTCATCTTGAAGGCTGGAAATTTCTTCTTCATCAGCAGATAAACAAGGGACTTCACGAGCATGATGAAATTTACGTGATCCATGCAGGCATGTTTCCCTACTATTTGGCTTCATCATAGTCAATGGATATTCACATCCATCTTTACGTCGGATGTGCTTAGGCTCCCTTCTTTGTGCTTCAAAATTATTTTGTTTTCCATACAGAAGATCCCACTTCAAGGGCTCAAAATCATCCCCATCGAAAGCAAAAGGATCATGGGTTTGGACTAAATGAGAAGATCTGGAGTCTCTTAAACCGTTGTCGATGTTATCAAGACCAAACCTTGAGCTTGCCTTTGTTGGCCCATTACTTATTGCAAGTATTCCATTTCTTGAACTCATAAAGCTATCGGTAGAAGAAGTGCTCATGGCAGGACAGAATCTCAACTCCTGTGAACAAGAATCGTCGAAAGTTGTAGGGTCTGCTCTGCATAAACAATTTACCAACCGGGATGTTGATGACCTTGTGCTGTCCCAAGACATATCAAAGCTCCTTTCAGAGGAGGCCAAATCCACAGAAGAGCACTCTGGTGAGGAACTGATCAAAATAGGCTCATTGCTTGCCACTTCAAGGAGTAGAGAGAGAATGAGAGTTATAAGGAAGGGAAAGGCAGAGAATAATTCACTATTTTTTTCATAATGATAACACTAGAAACTACCTTTGTGAGGGGCAACAAGGGCCAATTCAGAAGTACGATTTGATCCGTTTGTGCCACAATTAGGCTTATTATCACTGGAGCACTCTTGTGAGGAACTGATCAAAATACACTCATTCCTGGCCCCTGCAATTTCAAGCATTAGAGAGAGAACGAAAGTCTATAAGGGAGTGAATCAAAATGATAACAGAAAATACCTTTGCGAGGTGCAATAAGGGCTAATTCAGAAACATGCTTGTTTCCATTTGAGCAACAATTACATTTGCTATCACTGGAGAATGTAGACCTTTTAAGCAGATACTGACCTGAATATTGATATGAGTAATTTAGAGAGAGAAAAGGCAGGGTTTCAAAAATAATAACTCGTGGACCATTAATTACCCGAAAGAATTTTGATAACACTCATAACAAGTTGTATAAATGTCATTCTGGATCCATTAAAATCCAAGTCCTCTTCCATTTCTAGTAGATGGTTCTGCATTTAAAAGGAATTTTAGTCTCGTTAAGTCTGGAAAAATCTTATATCTTACCAATAGAGTAGCAAGTGCCACTCATAAATGAACAGAAACATTCAGTAATGCAGCAGTTACTATATCTAACCTGATTATCTTTACTCAAGAATGTAGCATTTTCCATAATTTTCAAACATTTTGAAAGCAGTGATAGGCTCCGTAGATCCGAGTTGTTTTTGAATCCATGAATTGGAGCTGAAACCTGCAACAAATAACTTATATGTCAAGTGTTAACAAAGAGAGCTTCACCGTATAACAGTTGACACAAACATACAACCTACCTCTATTTCAGAATGACATTTCAGGGCAACCTCAAAGATTGCATCAAGCCCTCCAAATTCTCGTAATATTTCCTTAAAGTTTCCACCGGTCTTTCTCACTGTGTCAGTTGTATCTGATTGAGTATTACCCACAGAAAGTAACAGATAAGCAATCATTCAATCAAGAGTTAGAGGTAAGAGAATGAACATCAAAAGTAAAGGAAAATAAACTGAAGGTAGAAATAGTTAACAAGAGTAGATTATATTCTCCATCATACCTTCAAACGACATTTTAGAGAAGCAACCTTTCTCCATAGTTAACAAAGCTATCCATTTAGGGTGTAACTCTGGCCTTCTTACTCCACTGTCAACGCCTCTGTTAGACTTCATTTCCTTGCAACTAATAAGGATGTCCTGAACTTTGGAGGCAATGGCAGAACTACTGGAATCTGACATTTCAGAAGCATCCTGTGAGAGTAATGCCAAAAGTTTACTGCCTATGTTCCGTGCTTTATCTTTGATTGCCACAGAAGTGATTGGTTTCAAGCACTTGATGAGAAAACGAATGCAGCTAGGTGAGTCCAAAAGATGATCATCTTGACACTGCAATATTGGAATCAGAAATTCCTTTAGGATAGCCATGATAATAAGTGACTACTAAACAAAGTCAAGAGCCAGGTAAATTACAATGCCTAACTAATCCATAACCGTGAAAATAAATTAATTTTCCCCCAAGACATGACGAGTATTGCATAATCAAATATAGAGTGAAGGAAAAATTTCATATCCCAATGACATACATCGGTATTCAGAGCATATAAAAGAGATGAAGCAGCCAGGTTGCAAGACGAGTCATCAAAATTGATCCTTAAAATTGCATCAACTATTGTCTTTGCCATCCTGAAAAGAAGAAAGTTCAGACTTCAGATACAAGCATTAACACTGAAAAGCCTAAACCAAACATTTGAAACTTAGAACGAAAAGGGCATTACCCATGACTTCTTAAAACTCTTCTCTGTTGCGTAGAACTGCAAATGGACAACAAAGACAGGAGACTCGCTCTTCGTGTTCTCAACGACTGGGTCTTTCTAAGTCCGTCGAGCGCGAAATTCACTTCGTCGATATTCTCCATCATCTCCCCCAATTCTATCAGATACGACCCAGAATCACAAACCTTCTTCTTCTTCTTCTTCAATCTTTCTCCATCTACAATCCGTCCAACCTTTTTGATGTCCTTTTGCCTCTTTCCATTGCCGTTGAATTGCGAATGAAAATCATCAAAAGGATCGTTTTCAGAGCCAAATGCGAAGGGATCTTGTCGCGAACAGAGAGATGTGGATTCTTGAGAAGAGAAGTTGTAGAAATCTTGAGAGTTTTCTTGGGATGACGACGTGATGTCGATTAGTGGTGAGCGCTTGTCGCTCCGGCGACCGTACGTCCTAACACTCATGGCTTTCTTTCTTGGAAGACCGTTTTGAGAAATTCAAATTTGAAATTTGTTACGGCTAGAGTCAAAATTGGAGCTCAGAGTTGACGAAAGCAGAAGATAAATTCAATTCCTGGGGATATTACTATGTCCACTCCAATTTATGGAGAATACACGATGTTTCGAATTTTTCAGATGTTGGACAACTTTACCCTTCACATAAAAAACTTGTCAAATTTGGGTTAAAATGTTAAATCCACATCATTTACAGTATTTCTTCAACATCGCTCCGACGATCACATCGTCGTAATTGATTTGTTTACGTTATATTGAATCGAATTTTAATTATATTATCCAATAAATAGATAGCCATTTTGAAATCAAAATAACTAAACACATCATAATAAAAAAACTTGTGGGCCTTACGAAACCCAACAATCAAACGTAAAACTTATCACAACCAAATTGAAATATTAAGAAAGGCCTTTGGGGATCCTCTCGACCCTATCGCGCTTATGTGCCGCTAATTGCTAGGTCCAATAACATTTTTCTTCAAGAGAAAAGTCTACAAATTATAAATACCCACTTGTTCGAGAATTGATATATGTTTTTCACTCCCACTTCAGCTCCTCTCGTGTCAATTTATCTCCCTAATTTCTCTCAAATTCGATTCATGATTGGGAGGGCATCTCATCGGTACCACCCTCGGTCTAGATACTCCCTACTAGTTATCGTTTTCATTTCTCGAATTAAAAATAGGACATCCATCACGACAGATAATCTTACGAATCTCGATAAAATGAGTTGGGAGTCAGATTACAAATTCTGCAATTGAATTTTATGGCTTTTTAAATTCGAGAGAAAAAGACGATGATCGATTTTTTTGTGAGGGAGAAGATTTAATAACAACCACACCTATACGCACCGTCGGCTTCAACCATCGCGTCTACTTTGTTCCTCACCGTAATACGGTCGTGATTGTAACGGCATGGTGGCGATAGAGGTCGAATAGAAGGGTAAAAAAGTCTAAGATTGTTAATACCTAAAAAAATATTCTGAAGTATCAAATCGTAGGATAATTTAACCCATATGAAAAGCCAAAAACATTATTTTTTTTTAATGGTGAAAAAACAGTAAGTAAATAATGGCCACTACGAGAAGATCTAACATATATATGTATCGTCCGCGAAACAAAAGGAATCCAATACACTAACAGAGAAAAAAAGAAAAGGCATTTCTTCCTTGCTCCGGATTCATAGAGAAGAAGAAGAAAGAAGATAAACAAAGATCAGTCAATCGTCAGTCTTATTCCTCTCGAGAAGATGTCTGGTTCGTTCGATACGTTTAGCATGGACGGTGTAGATCACGAGATCCACACTCAAACTTCTTCAACAACACCTTTCGACGACGACTACGGTTCTTATTCATCCAATTTCAATCAGCCTTCTCCTGATTTCAACTCCTCCGTCGATCACAACGCCGCCGCCCCTGCTTCTCCCGATATTTTCGGTTACGGATCGGCGGATCCTAGCGATAACAATGGATTTGTGTCTTCTCAGTCTCCGTTCGAATCTACTGAGGTTCATGTCGAGAACGGTGTCAATGGAAACGGATATGGTGATGTTTTTGCCTCTGATGGACCGATCTTGCCTCCACCTACTGAGATGGAGCCTGAAGAAGGATATGCTCTCCGTGAATGGCGCCGGTAAGTGTTTTTCACGCATTGTTTGTGTGTAATTCGTTTAGATCTGGTTTGCTGCTTGATTGGTTTTGATGCTGTTTAAGTCATCTGTTGATCTTAGTTAAGCTTTGTTGATCTGTTTAGATCTTTCGAGCTTGAATTTGATCTATACTTGAAAACAAACAGTTCAAATTAGTGCTCAAATATAAGAGATTTGTTGTGATGCTCTCTGGATTTGTGGCCAGTTAATAGGATTTTGTTGCGTTTTTTTTTTTGGATATTTATAGCTCTCATTTGGTTTGATTCTAAAATTGCATGCTGTGATTAGAGGAAAAAAAAATGATATTATCACTTCGATAATAACTCGGTAAGCATCTTTTGGCGTTTGTTCAGCTATGGATTTGTTTGTTCCTTTATGATCCCTTCGATCTTGAATCAAATTTCCGGTGCAACACTGGAATTGGCTTCGATCCGACCCTTAATAGAAAAAGGAACAAATTTTAGATCCATGCATCAAATTCTAAATTGAGGCTCACCGGAGCTGAGTCATCAAGCCTGGATTCGATTATCGCTAATTATGTTGCTGTTTAATCACTGATATGTAATTCTATTAATAGATTGACGCAGCTTAAGAGAGAAAAAAATTATGTTGTTGATAATTGATATACAGACTACAGTACTGTGCATAATTGATCAGCTGTTTAGTGTTTCAACTTTCATGCATTCCGGGTTAGTTGTATTGAAGATGTCTTCAAATTGTTATCTTTGTGCAGTCAAAATGCTGCTGTGCTTGCTGAAAAGGAGCAGAAGGAAAAGGACATGAGAACCCAGATCATTATCGAGGCTGAAGAGTATATTAAGTCTTTCTACGAGAAGAGGCAGCTTACTGTGGAGACTAAAAGGGCCGACAACAGAGACAGGGAGAAGGTAAAATTTGTAGTGGCTTTCCTTATACTGCTGTATAATACCCTCTGTTAATTACTAATACTCAGGAAAACTTCATTTGTAAGAGCAGATATTCCTCGCGAGTCAAGAGAAGTTCCACCAAGAAGCAGACAAACAGTACTGGAAAGCTATTGCTGATCTAATTCCTCACGAGGTGCCAAACATCGAGAAGAAGAGAGGCAAGAAGGATCAAGACAAGAAAGCCCCATCGATCACCGTCGTCCAAGGTCCCAAACCCGGGAAACCCACGGATCTCTCGAGGATGCGGCACATACTTGTGAAGCTCAAGCATTCTCCTCCACCTCACATGATGCCACCACCACCACCTCCTAAGGACACGAAAGACGGAAAAGACGCCAAAAGCTCGAAAGATGCGCCAGCTGTCGCCTCCACCAATGGGCACTCACCCAAGCAAGAGGCTCCCGCCCCAGAACCCGAACCTGCTACAAAAGCATGATTGATAAGATATATGCAGGCATTGTTAAATTCTTTTGTGCCCCTGCTACTAATATGTTTCAAAATCTCTAAAAATGGTCACATCTTTATCTCATTTATATATTAGGCATGGTTGGCTGCAGCCTTACTTGCGGAGTCGTGTTTGTATTTTGATTTTTGTTCCCCAATATTCTATGGATTGGTACTGATTTTGTCATTCATATATGCTGTCTATGGATTTTGTGTTTTTTGGGTACTTTTTTAATTCTCTGACTTGTGGAATCCAGCAATATAAAAGCTCACCTTATTACTTTTGTCTAGGATGCTGATTAATGGCTTCAGTGTGACCAAGTCTTCAAACATTGAACTTGATAGCTAGATTTGATTTATATGCAAAGGGAATGTGGAATGGAGTAGTCATAGACTCATAGAGCTTCTATTTCCCTTCACTTGAATTATTAAGCCGAGCCCAACTCAATTTATTTTATGCTAAACTCGGGAAGGAAATCAGGAATCATATGTCTGCGATGGATTCATGAATAAGCAAAACTAGAATAACTGAATATTGTAATAACAAAATGATTTGTTTTGGCCTCTGTGGTCGTATTCATTCTAGTTCAAAATAACAAAATGATTCGTTTTGAACATTAAACAATAGTTCGAGCTAGATGAAATTTTACGATGTTAGAAAAATCTTTTTCAGAGAATAAGCTCCATTCCCGCCATGTTTTGAGCTACTTGTAGTTCCACATGATCTTTGATTTTTCAGTTTAATTTAACGCCTCCATCATAAATTTGAATTTGTCGTATTAATTCGATTTCCTTCAAGTACTTGTTACTTGTCGTACTTGGATGTTATTAATCTTTGTGGTTGTAATTTTATGTATTTTCTTTCCCGATAATTGATAAAATCCTGATAAATCATTCAATATCTACGTCCAAACGGATAAATTCAACCAAGTCGTAACTCAAACAACAACGTATTTTCAGATTTTATATCTATCTTTGTACATAACCGATAAACTTAAAATCGAAAACCAAACGGTATTCAATTTAGGGTCCAATGATAATAAGACGGCCCACATATCTACTCGGGTCGGATCAGCATTCAACAATGAAGAACAAGACTTCCTCCTCCTTCCTTCTTCTTCCTCCGTCTTCATGAATCATATTCCAATCCATTTTTCATTTCCACCATTTCCAGTCCAGTATCCAAAATCAACCATAGCAGCAGCCGTCGAGCCGAGCCGTCGAGCCGAGAGAGAGAGAGATAAAGGCATATCGACACAAATAAGTCTAACACTTTCTTCTGTCAAAGCATTACGAAACACCTGGAATCTAACACTAGTCCTTTTGTCTCCCTCACTCACACAATGGCAAAAACCCTAGAATAAAAATTAACCCTTTTTCTCTTCAAATTACGCACACTAACCCCACTATCTCTCTCTCTCTCTCTACTGTCGCCTTCAATTGCGACTTTTGCAACCCACATTTTCTCTCTCTCTCTCTCTCTCTCTATCTGTTTATATATATATAGGTCTGTGAGCCTCTTTTAATATTGCAATGAATCAGCAACAGCAACAATTAGTTGTAGTAGCGACTAGTACTGGCACTGTTGCAGCAGCTAATAAGGACTCTGCTACGATAGCCGCAACACCATCGGAGACGGAGACTGAGACTCCGTTGGACTCTGAGGCTAATAAAAGTATTACCGTGGAAAAAGGAGGGGAGGCTGTACCGATTGAAGAGGAGCCGATCGTGGAGAAATCGCTGGTGGAGGAACCTAATCCTCAGCTTAACGGTGGTCCGGTTCCGATGGAGGAAGATTCTGTGAGTCCTGCTACTGTATTTTGTATCAAGCTTAAGCAGCCTATGTCTAGCTTGCAACACAAAATGAGTGTCCCGGAGCTATGTCGTGATTTTAGGTGAAATTCTGCTGAATGTTTCATCTATGCTTATTGGTGTTTTCAGTTGTTAGGTGGGGAGGATTTTATTTTGATGCTGCTTGATTTCGAGGGCGTGTTTTATGTGGGTTATTTTATTTAGGGTCAAATTAATTTGCAGTTTTGTTCAAGATGATGTTCTAATAAACTTTAATGGTTCTGGTTTTTAGTGCTGTTGCTTGGTGCGGGAAACTAAATGCTATAGCCTGTGCATCAGAAACATGTGCGAGAATTCCGAGGTTTGAATTTTAATCTTTTCCTTTCGCAGAGAGCCCCGTTTACTCCGTAGTCTATTCATTCATTTTTATTCTTCTTCTTTTTTGGCTTGGGACAATAAATCTGCTGTACTTGACGTGCCAATGTTTGTTTTTGTAGCTCTAATGCCAATCCACCATTTTGGATCCCAATACATATCGTGATCCCAGAACGACCAACTGAATGCGCGTTATTCAATGTCCCTGCAGGTACGTAGTATATGTTACTTGTTTATGATGACCGGATTGCATTTTCTTTACTTGGTGTCCAAATTGTTAACTCCCGTCACATGTCCATGTTTTAGATTCTCCACGTGATTCTGTTCACTTCATTGAATGGTCCCCCAATTCTTGCCGCCGGGCATTACTGGTTGCTAATTTCCATGGGAGGGTTACTATCTGGACTCAGCCTTCTCAGGTAAGCTGGCTTTAGCAACTTCTTTTGCTGAAATGCTTGTGAGGTTTTTTTTTTTTCCCTCCTATGTTTCCTGCATTCACTTTTATGTAGTTTAGTTTGTTAAATTGTTGACTGATTTTGATCATTCTTCTTTCAACCTTACTAAAGAACCCAAATTTGGGACTCTCAAAAGTATAAGAGCCAATCATATTCTGCCATGTCTGCATGAAGTACACGTCCCAAAATCAGAGAATAAGTATATGCTAATATAGCAAGTGATCGGCTCTTAGTATTTTTAGCGTGGTTGTTCTTCTTTATCTTACCCTCTTTTGTCTTTTCAGTATTGTGATGTCATTTCAACTTACATTTTCTGTTGGTTAATTTAGGGTCCAGCTAATTTGGTCCGCGATACCAGCTGTTGGCAGCTTGAGCATGAATGGCGCCAGGACATTGCAGTTGTTACAAAGTGGCTATCAGGGGTTTCTCCGGTATGTGGGTGTTATCTTTTTCTTTTATGATCTATAGTAATAAATACATATTGTAGTTGTTTTTTCTTCTTCTTCTTCTCACTTTTCAATCTTCAGAGGTCTTTGTGAAATAAAAGATGATAGCACCATTTTTTAACGTATTATAAATAAGTTATTTTCAAATTAGTGTTTTCCTCATTTATTGTTCTCATGTTATGTCTTACTTAAATTTGTTGTTACAACATTTAATGATGTTTCTAAGCTGTTTTGTATTTTATAACTTTTTTTAAAAACCAGTATAGGTGGCTTTCCTCAAAATCCAGTTCTCCCCCAAACTCTAAGTCCACGTTTGAGGAAAAGTTCCTTTCACAGCAGTCTCAGACTTCAGGTTCGTTCTTCTTTTCACTTTTTTCCATTCATTATATTCTGTTTTTCTTGGTGGTTGTGTTAGACACGGTTTACTGTAATCAGGTTGTGTAGACCATGATTTTTAGAACATAATCACACTTGAATCACTGCCTCAACTGTCAAAGCTGTATTGCCGTGGCTGGTACCGCCTGCTTTGTAATAAGATCATGCCTATGATCAGTTAGATCTTATAATTGTGTGTCCATCCATCATAATTATGTGTCAAACTTTTTGAAGAGCACCAAGTGTATTCACTGATGCAACTTCTATTCTCTTTTCAGCTAGGTGGCCAAATTTTCTCTGTGTTTGCTCTGTCTTCTCGTCAGGCTCTGTTCAACTTCATTGGGCTCAGTGGCCTCCCAGTCAGAATAGTATAGGACCAAAGTGGTTTTGTACAAGCAAAGGACTCTTGGGTGCTGGGCCTAGTGGTATAATGGCAGCTGATGCTATCATAACAGACAGTGGTGCAATGCATGTGGCAGGTGTTCCAATTGTCAACCCGTCTACTGTTGTTGTTTGGGAGGTCACTCCTGGACCGGGAAATGGATTTCAAGCTACACCAAAGACAAGTACTAGCAATGTTGTGCCTCCTTCACTTAATCCGCCCAATTGGTCTGGTTTTGCTCCTTTGGTTGCATACTTATTCAGCTGGCAGGAGTTTTTGACATCTGAAGCTAAGCAAGGGAAAAAACACACAGATCAAGACTTCATCGACTCTGTTTCACTTCACTGTTCACCAGTATCTAATTTTTCGGCATATGTAAATCCTGAGGTTGCAGCTCAATCTGCAGCAACGACTACATGGGGTTCTGGAGTTACTGCTGTTGCTTTTGATCCCACTCGTGGTGGTTCTGTGGTAGCTGTGGTGATAGTTGAGGGTAATATCACTTATATCATGACTTTTATGGTTTGACACATAGATTTATGTTTTCCATTATTATTCTTGGGATTGGGGCTACTCGTTGTTTTATTATGGCGTTTCTATATTTTAATATCCTGTTTGTTTTGTGAGTAGTTGTTGTTGGTCAACTTCGTGTACCATTTGTGATATGTGGCCTAATTTCTTTCTTCTGCAGGACAGTACATGTCTCCTTATGACCGAGATGAGGGTCCTTCCATTACTGGGTGGAGGGTTCAACGTTGGGAGTCAACTGTTCAACCTGTTGTTCTTCATCAAATCTTTGGAAACCCCACTTCTAGTTTTGGTGGTCAAGCTCCCATGCAAACTGTTTGGGTATCCAAGGCAGACACATCAATACCACCCACTCATGATTTAAAGTTTCAACAAGCTACTGCTTCAGGTCCAAATACTGATGTTCAAAAGACAACTGATAGTCTTGCTGAAAAGGCAAAAAGAGTTACTTTTGACCCATTCGATCTTCCTAGTGATGTTAGAACTCTTGCCAGAATTGTTTACTCCTCACATGGCGGTGAGATTGCTATTGCTTTTCTGAGGGGTGATGTTCACATCTTTTCTGGTCCAAACTTCGCACCTGTTGATAGTTACCAGATTAATGTTGGGTCTGCAATTGCCTCCCCTGCTTTCTCTTCAACAAGTTGTTGTTCAGCTTCTGTTTGGCATGACACTAGCAAGGACCGAACCATATTGAAGATCGTCCGTGTACTTCCTCCATCTGTTCCAAGCAGTCAAGTGAAAGCCAATTCATCAACTTGGGAATGTGCAATTGCTGAGAGGTAGATTTCTGATAATTATTATACGCAACTGTTTCCCGATTGCATACTGTCCTAAATCTTGTGTAAGGAGTTTGTCAAGATTTTGATGTATTGGAGTAACCTTCTACACTTTCAATCATTCACATGAGTGTTAGTTGGGTAGATCTTTTAGTCTTCACATTTTTCCATTGTAGGTTTTGGTGGAGCCTTCTAGTTGGAGTTGACTGGTGGGATGCTGTTGGCTGTACACAGAGTGCTGCGGAGGATGGGATTGGTATGTAGAGCGGATGCGTTAGCATTTGATTAGTTAAATAACATGGAATGGAAGTTTTCATATAATCCATTTAACTGTTTTTTATCATGCCGATTTTCACCCTGGTTGATAAGTAGCATTTGTTTGTGCCCAGTTTCATTGAACAGTGTCATTGCCGTGTTGGATGCGGATTTTCATTCGCTTCCTTCTATTCAGCATAGACAACAGTATGGCCCGGTAAGTTCCCCTAGACTTTTACTTTCTCTAACTTGTACTAATTTGGTTAAATACATTTGTTTTATCACAGATGCCACACACTAATTAGTAGTATTAGTCTATTGGGTGTTTTCCTTAAGAGTTGATTTTTGTGAAATGCAGAGTCTGGACAGAATAAAGTGCCGGTTGTTGGAGGGGACAAATGCGCAAGAAGTCAGGGCCATGGTTTTAGATATGCAGGCAAGGTTGTTGCTGGATATGTTGGGGAAAGGCATTGAATCAGCTTTGGTAAATCCTTCTGCTTTAGTCGCTGAACCTTGGCAGGCATCTGGCGAGACATTAGCCAGCATCGATGCCGATTCAATGGCAGTTGAACCAGCCCTTGTTCCAAGTATACAGGCTTATGTTGATGCAATCCTGGATCTCGCTTCTCATTTCATAACACGATTACGTCGCTACGCTAGTTTCTGTCGCACGTTGGCTAGTCATGCTGTCACCGCAGGGACAGGAAGCAACCGCAGTGTGGTAACTAGTCCTACCCAAAGCTCAGCCACTACTCCTGCAGCAGCAGCAGCGACAAGTCAGGCTGTTCAAAACGGTACAGCAAGCTCCACTGGAAGCACACAGATGCAAGCTTGGGTACAGGGTGCTATTGCTAAAATCAGTAGCAGCACGGATAGTGTGCCCAATTCAACTCCAAACCCTATTAGTGGCCCTTCTTCGTTTATGCCAATAAGCATCAACACAGGGACTTTTCCTGGAACACCAGCTGTAAGGCTCATCGGGGATTGCCATTTCCTTCACAGATTATGCCAACTCCTGCTCTTTTGCTTTTTCTTCCGGAGAACACAGTTACCTCGCTTCATGGGGAATGCTGCACATAGAAATACTGCCGAGACAATGATGCAGAAACCCCAACCTGGTGGAAAAGTGGAGGAGATTATTTCAAAACCGATGTCGGGTATGGCGAGGCCAGATGAAGGTGGCAGACCGGGTCAACTCATACCCGGAACAAAAACCGAAGAAGGTCCGGCTGGCAGATCAAGATTGGGTTCAGGTAATGCTGGTCAAGGTTACACTTTCGAGGAGGTAAAGGTCCTTTTTCTCATACTTATGGATCTATGCAAGCGGACTGCCGCGCTGGCACACCCATTGCCAGTGTCTCAGGTGGGAAGCGGTAACATCCAGGTTCGGCTACACTACATCGATGGGAATTATACAGTGTTGCCTGAGGTAGTGGAAGCATCCCTGGGCCCACACATGCAGAACATGCCGAGGCCTAGAGGTGCAGATGCAGCTGGTCTGTTACTAAGGGAGTTAGAACTCCATCCTCCTGCTGAGGAATGGCACAGACGTAATATGTTTGGTGGGCCATGGTGTGATCCAGAGGATGTGACAGATCATCCAAAGCTACAACCTGGAGAAGTAGTCGATGGGAGTTCTGGTGGTGGTGGCGGCGGTGATGTCCATTATGGTTCTCCTGGGCTGTGGCCAAGGAAGCGCAGATTGTCCGAAAGAGATGCAGCTTTTGGGCTGAATACTTCCGTGGGGCTTGGGGCCTATCTTGGTATAATGGGATCTCGAAGAGATGTAGTTACTGCTTTGTGGAAAACTGGCCTCGAAGGGGTTTGGTACAAGGTGAGTCAATGAACTTGATTAAGTAGTATTATAATTCAGTTGACTTGCCAGATTGACCGAGTTATTATACTTATTATTTTTGCAGTGCATAAGATGTCTACGGCAGACTTGTGCTTTTGCTCCGAATGCAAATGGCAACCAAATGGAGACATGGGAGACATGGTGGATTAGCCGTTGGTCATGTGGTTGTCCTATGTGTGGCGGGACATGGGTTCGAGTTGTATAGTATAGATTTATAAATTAATATCTGCATATGCATTCATCCACTATGTGTGGGTTCTAGTATAGACTATAGATATTAGACAAATCTTTTTTACTTAAAAACTCTTTTCATTTCTTATAGTACTTTGAACTTTTGTTAAACATTTAACTACTTACCTTAAACCATTAGTTTGTTTCCCGTCAGTGGAAAAACGGACGGCAAAAAAGTTGGCTGTTTGGGTCCAGGGGTTGTTCCATCCTGTCTTCCTCCCCGTGTTCTGTCAAGGTTCTTGTTCTATCATAGTCTTCATTCCAGTCCTTGTCAAGGTTCAATGCAAGTTCTTCATAGTTCCCAGTCCTCAAGGTTTCATCATAATGTCAAGGTTCCCAAGTCAAGTATAGGGGAAAGCCCATCTCCGAGCCATATTGGGCCCAAATATGACACGATCATGGGCCTGAACCCGGGCCCATCCAACCAACTTCTTGCCCCCGCTAGAGTTGCAAGCTTGCGCGACTAAGCTCGGCGATTACTTTTGTTTTTTTTTTTGAATATAAACAGTATTAACATGACGTCTTTGGCCGATGTGGGATTAAGAAACATAATAATATACTAGAAGAAAATTCATTTCAGAGAGAGAGAGAGATTTGCAGAGCCAAGCAAATCATGAGCACACCATCGGCAACAGCTGGGACACACTCGTTGGCCTTCCGTGTTATGCGGCTTTGCCGGCCGTCCTTTCACGTCGACACTCCTCTCCGCCTCGATCCTACCGATCTCCTCGTCGGAGAAGATATCTTCGATGATCCCATCGCCGCCGCTAACCTCCCTCCACTCCTCAACGCTCACGTCACCGCCGTCACTCCTAGCGCCACCACCGACTCATCCGATCTCACCTATCGCTCTCGGTTCCTTCTCCACCATCCTTCCGATTCCCTCGGTCTCTCCGGCCTCCTCGTCCTGCCTCAAGCATTCGGGTAATGCATTTCTCCTACACTATATACAGCATTAGCGAGTTGTTATAATAATGTACGAATTTCTCATAGGCTGGTTTATAATTTTTGCAGGGCAATTTACTTGGGAGAAACTTTCTGTAGCTATATTAGTATCAATAACAGCTCCAGTTTTGAAGTCAGGGATATTATTATCAAGGTTTGTTCTCTAATTATTCATCGAAATGCAGCTCCTGTAACTTTAGAAATTGCAGTATTCAGTTACCCTGCTCATAGAATTAAGATTCGTGTAGGCAGAGATTCAAACTGAGAAGCAGAGGATCCTCCTGCTGGATACATCGAAATCACCAGTTGAATCCATACGTGCAGGAGGCCGTTATGATTTCATAGTAGAACATGACGTTAAGGAACTTGGAGCTCACACGTATGTTAGGCCTTGTGTTCATTTGTGATGATTCATTCATGGTTTACTGGATATTCTAACTCGACCTCTAACAATCTTCAGGCTAGTCTGCACTGCTTTGTACAGTGATGGAGATGGGGAGCGCAAATATCTTCCTCAGTTCTTTAAGTTCATCGTTTCAAATCCTCTCTCAGTTAGGACAAAGGTATCATCTTTATCTTACCAAAACACAATCAGCAACTTTTATCTGAAAATCGATTCCTTTCTTTTCAACAGTCTCTTAGCTGGTACCATACCTTTTGATTGATATTCACTGATTTATATTGTGCAGGTCCGCGTCGTCAAGGTATGTTCAAGCTGACTGAAATTATTGATTGAGCTAAAAAGTATCATTACTATAAGGTTCAAAAAATTTTATTTTCTGCTGTCGATCGCCGTTGGAAACTTATTGCGATGATGCTGTGTTGGTTAATTGTAATATTGCTACCAAATAGATGCTTGGTTATTAGTTGCCAATATTGATCGCATTCTGCATCGTTCTTGTCTAAATTTTTATTCCGTAGAGTTATATTACCGTAACTGGTTCAATAGTTGGAGGTGCATGAGATAGCATGTTTTTTCTTCCATAGTTTAGGAACCATGAATAAAGCAGATCAGTACTTTAGTTCCAGCATGACATTGATTGCCTTTTCATGCTAGGCTTTCTCATAGATCCATTTTTACAATATTTTTATTCTTATTTCTGCTGACGATAATATCATATATTCTAATTAGTCAAAACCTACTTTACTTTTAGTCTAATTATATCATGGATATAAAAGCAGCATCTTCAATTCTCAGGACACTACATTTCTAGAGGCTTGCATTGAGAATCATACAAAATCAAACCTTTATATGGATCAAGTTGAGTTTGAGTCAGCTCGGCATTGGAGTGCAACAATATTAAACGTTGATGAGCATCCTACAAAGAAAAAGACTCATGATAGGTGCGTAGTATAAAGTATCAGCAGATTATGGTTACGTTACTTGTTTCATTTCCATATAAAAGGTTGCCCATTTCTTCAAACAATTTCATCCTCATCAGTTGAAACTCTTTCAATGTCTCTTTTAAAATGGTTGATGATGTCACAGGGAGATTTTTAAGCCACCAATCCTCATCAGATCAGGTGGAGGGATCCACAATTATCTTTATCAGCTAATATCATCATCAAATGACTCTGGACAAGTGAAAGTTGAGGGAAGTAATGTTCTCGGTAAACTCCAGATAACATGGCGTACAAATTTGGGTGAACCTGGTCGTCTGCAGACCCAGCAAATTCTTGGACCTGTTAGTATGCAATCCCTAATTTTTATGAACAAGATTTCTATGCTGTGTTTCATCATGCATTAACAAATAAAAGTTTTCTCGGTGCATGTTGACATTTTTCCTTCTGCTCATACTAAAATTCAGCATGCCTTTATTTTACGTAAAAAATTCTTCTTTCTAGTGCACCTTTTCATGTTCAACGAATGGGTGTTGTAGATTGTATGATGAGCGCTACATCTTATTTCTTGATTCCAGTTCATATTGGAAGGACTAATAAGTGAGTAGAAGCATGACATGGTTGCAGAAATGTAAATTTTTAGATTTGCATAAAAGATTTACAGGATTGCAACTATTAATTTCAATGCTAATATTCACCGTACACGGTAACATCGCAATAGAGTGAAACTTAAAAGACACACGTCCTCTTTGTGTTTATATGCAAGCATACATCATGCCAATGGGCTGTATTTGGTATTTTTCTTAGAATTTGGAAATTTTATTTTTGCAGCCAATCACATACAAGGAGATGGAATTACGTCCTGTGGAGGTTCCATCTGTGATCAATCTAGACAAGCCTTTTTCGGTAATTGTGGTTTCTACCATGCCTTCTGTTGGTTCTCATTCTACTTCATTCTTTGAGGATATTTTACTTCTCCTTCTCCCTTCCTGAGTCACTTATATCTCTGTTTTTCTAGTTCTATGCAATCAGTTCTCATTTGCTTACATTTTCATACATCATTTTCTTGGAACAAACACAAACTGTAATCTGCTAGTTGATTTTGGAATTTAATCATTTCATATATTTGTAGGTACATTTTAACCTTACAAACCAGACAGAGAAAGAGTTGGGACCCTTTGAGGTTTGGTTGTCACAGAATGATTCCTCCGATGAGAAAGCTGTTATGATTAATGGTCTACAGACAGTGGTATGATAGGCTCCCATTTTTTCTGGTTAAATACCTTAGAATATTTTTTTGGTGGGGGGTGACCGACTCAGATATATCTAGGTGCGACTTGATGATGCAATTGAAAATTTGGAGTTTCATAAGTGATAAATGCATTCAAGCTATTCTATTTTTCAAGCTTAGAAGAATTATTATTTATCGTGGTTTTGATAGATGACTTTGTAAACTCCTGTGCAGGCATTACCAGGAATGGAGGCATATGGTTCCTCTAAGTTCCACCTGGTACATAAAATTTTCTGGCTTGCATATACTTTGCTACATAAGTCTCAGTAATTTCAGTAGATCATATCCAAAGAAGCATCTTTGTTCTCGCAACATTTCCAGGGTTGATATATCTGCTCTATTAATTCTCTCTTTTGCTTCGTCATAGTGATGATTTCTTTTCGTGTCCTTTTGTTAATGCAGAACTTAATTGCTACGAAACTTGGGGTTCAGAAAATTACAGGGCTTACATTCTTTGACACAAAAGAGAAGAAAACATATAACCCATTGCTTGATTTGGAGGTAAATACAGGTTTTAGTTATCTTATACTTACAAATCTGCCAACTTTTTCTTGTCAAAGATCTCACAATACTCCCGTAATACATTACATTCCTTCCTAATCAACTGAAATTTCAAATGTGATGTTGGGTGTGTTGCAGATGTTCGTCGATTTGGAGTAGCACTTTCTTATATTTTAGGAATGCAATTCAAGTTAGTGAAGGACAGTAACAGTTGTTTCAAGACAACTTTTTATTATCCGACACCACTCCATGTAAGCATAATCTTAACAAGTGTCCGTTTGCTGATATCTAAGCAAAAAGAGGTCGTTTTGTTATCCTAAACACTTTTTGATTCTCAAATGTTATTGAATTTGGAGGCAAAGGCTAAAAGTTCGGATAAAATAGAAGTAGAAGTGGAAAAGAATGGAATTTACTGTACATTCTGAATAGAGAACCGTGAAGTGATAGGATTTGTAAAGATGAGATTGAACTTTTTGTTTGGATAGATTGTTCCGTAAGGGTGCGTTTGTTAAGCAGTACGTGACAGAATGTGGCAATTTCTTACAGTTTATCGATCGATCTTTTCGATTGAAACGCACTCACAGTCGACTTCTTTGATGTTTTACTTTGACGTTATAATATATCTAGTTGATTTTCCATTAAAGTGGTTGATATTACACGAACTGAAAAGGAACGCTATCACAGGCTTCTAGACTTTTCAAATTGTATTCAGAGCATTCTACTTGTGTTGAATTGAACACGTTTCTAGACTTCTAAACTTAGTCGTCACTCGACAAATTAAGGACCCAAAAATTCAACATTATTATAGGTACATTCCAAGAATGTTGGAATAAGCTTGGTTAAAAAAAGACCACAAAAGAATTGATGGTGGACGAACTTGAATCACTCCTTATCAAATCTCTTACTTAAATAATTTCTCTTACCCGGCACATTTTTTTTTGTTCTATATACATAACGATAATAATATAAAAGGATTTAAATATTTAACCTTAAAATACACGACATGGATAATGAAATTTTTTGAGAAGATCTTGTTATGCCGGCAAATTAGACATGACGACGGTCCAATTTTGAATTAGAACCGACGATTCACGGTTTTTAAATTTATCGAATCGAATTGGAATCATAATTTTTTTGGATAATTTTGGTTCGATTCTAGACTGTTCCGATTCAATTATATATAATTTTAAAAAAATTAAAATCAAAATAGAAAAGATAAAATTTCGATTCCGATTTAATTACGAAACAAGAAACCGCGCTTACCGATTCGATGAATTTAAGATTTTTAGGATTTGACTTAGAAACAATAACCGCGCTGACCGATGTCTATGCCAGCTTTATACAGCGTTACAAACAACTGTAAAAGAACTACTCCGTAAAAAACAAGTGGAATTACACAAGAGGGTCCCATAAAAACAACTTGAAATTTGTCTGCACTTCAATAAATACGGTCCACCAGTTAAAAAGAAAGGAAAAAGAAATCCCGCGTTTTTTCCTAAGCTCATAAATACCCGCAAAAATCTGCTCCAATCAAAAAGCAAAATCTCTCTCTCTCTCTAATCGTCGTCTACATTTGCTCTCTCTCTTTCCAATTTGTGTTGTGCATGGCAGTGAGTTTGTTGTCTAATGAGGTATCTGACCTTTGCCTTGGAAAGCCAGCGTTGAGGTCTCTATCGATCTCCACAACAATTGGGGATGCCCTAATTGCGTTGAAGAGAAGTTCTGATCAGAGCTCTTTAAGTGTATGGTCTTGTATCTGTCGTCGCCGGAAACCTAATAAGGAATGTGATGAGGAGATTTGTGAATGTGTTGGTAAGATTTGTATGGTGGATGTTGTTTGTTTCCTCGGAAAGGAAGAGAATTTGAAGAATCCCTTTTCTGCTTTGCAATTACCCATCTCTGTTTTGATTCCAAACATTAAGACTACTCCTAGCCTTGTTAGGCAACTCGAACCACACGCCAGGTTCGTTAATTGATCAATTTTATTAGTTTATGCATGGTGATTTTTGGGAATTTGTTTTAATGGGTTTGTTATGGAATTGATTGATTAATTAGCTCTTTCTAGAATTTGATGCTGTTACTATTTGTCTGGCTGATTGCTTTGAGAGAGAGAAAATAAAGTGTTTGTTGTTTGAAATTGACCGAATGTTGAATATTTGGTCCTATTATGGTCTTAAAGATTACATTTTTAGGGTTTTAAAAAATGTTGAACATGGTCAAAAATTCAATTTTGTCGGACGATTCTAATTTTGAGTACAAGCTCATGTTGTTAATTTTCACATATCTTCTGTTTCAGGGTATGGGATGCCATTGATGCAATACTAGATGGTGCACAGAACTTGGTGATTCCATTAAAAAGTCTGAAGAGGAAGTTCCAGCTTCATAGTAGCAAGTCTATGATCAATCCCTCCACCATACACAACAATCTCGAATACTGCTGGCTTACTCAAGAGGACATCATCCGTTACCTCCTCAACTCCATCGGCCTCTTCAGTTCAATCTCAATTCAGCCTATCGACTCTCTTAACATCATCAATACCCAAAACATCCTTTCCATCAACTATGCCGATCATGCCATGTCAGCATTGCAGCCTATCCTCAAGTCCCTCGAAAACCAGACCTCCGTTGCCATTACCGACGATGATGGAAAGATTATGGGTGAAATCTCACCGTTCATTCTCAACTATTGTGAGGAGTCGGTTGCAGCGGCCATCACGACTCTCTCTGCCGCTGATCTGATGTCTTATATAGATTGTGGGGGCCCACCTGAGGATTTGATACAGTTGGTGAAGAAAAGACTTGAAGAAAGGAACTTAACTTCAGCTTTGGAGCTGATAGAGGAGGAGACGGGTTTGTCGTCATCCTCCAATTCGTTGTTGTGCTCTTCATCGGATGAAGAGAGTACTGTCTTAGGGAGGAGTGGAAGGTCAGTTAGAAATGTGAGGAGTTTGGAACCCATTGTGTGCTATCCATGGAGCTCGCTGGTGGCAGTGATGATTCAAGCTTTGTCGCATCGAGCAAGTTATGTGTGGGTTGTTGAAGAAGATGGTACTTTGGTTGGAATCGTCACCTTTGCAGCAATACTCGGAGTTTTCCGGGAAAAGTTTTGAAGGCTATTATCAGAGAGTTCGAATATTAAGCAAAAAACTAGCATAGTGCCAGTGTAACAGATTTTATTTTTACTTTTAAACCATTGCGAATTTTGTAGTCATCTCTGTTGAACTGTGAGAAAGAGGAAAATTTCATATTCTGACATGAACTTTTGAGAACAGAGTCGCTAATGTGGCAAACTTAAGGAAGTACAACATCTCGTTCTCTGTATTTATAACTATAAACATGTTCGTACAAAGAGAGAACATGATACCCCAACGGTTTATTCTTTATATGGACGAGAATCATCCAGTTTGCCGAAAAATGGAAATATGGACAAGTAACAGTTAAAAATCTCGATAATTGAGTTCTGAAGCACACGACAGCAAGGCTTCTCTGACTTGATGATTGCTGGGTTCCATATGAAGGGCATCTTCGTATAATCTCCTAGCTTGTTGCAAAAGCTTCACCTTCTCTTTACTATTGCCTGGCCTCAAGTATGATCTCTGTTGCAGTGCCACACCCCATCTGAACAATGCTGCAATGTCAAAAAAAGTTTCTCAGGAATTCATCCTCTCGTAAAAGAAAGGACTTATTAGACCTGTCACACACAAAAAACTACAAATACGTCGACTGAACTTGTAAACAGATGCTTTCTCACCATTATGTGTGTGAACATTGCCTTTGGACATCATTGCATCAAATTTATCAATGGCGGCTAAAAATATCTTGTCAGCTTCAGAAGCCGCCTCCTGAAAGTTTAATAATGATAATTCGAGTTAAAATTTAGCAACGACGATCCAATTTACGTTGGAAACTATTTTAATGACATGAACATCAATAACTTTGCTTGGATCAGAAGTTAGTCATTCAACTTTCAGGATCAGTATCTTTGCTAGGTGAAGACTGGCGAGAAAAAAGTTGAATCATGGAATACATGTACGACTGACCAAAGATAAATTTGCAAATACTTACTGGCCCAATATCAGCAATTAACTCAGCACGAAAGGAGAGAGCAAGACCCCAATTGTACAAGGCTCTAACGTCATTCCCATCAATGGCGAGAGCCAGCCTATATTTTTTGCCAGCCTCTACAAGTAGTTTCTCACACTCTTCACACACATCAACTAAGACAGATGCAATTTTATCTTTGTTCAGAACTTGATCGTCAAGTCCTCTAAGTACAAACCTCTTTTGCTCAACATATAAGGGATCGCTTCCTCGTAGAACAGCTCTCAATTGACGACTACATTTCAGTTTTAGCTCCCCATGAAGAAGATAAGTGTTGCCCAATTGGCCTACTGCTATTAAACTCATGGGCTTCATGGCTACAGCCTGAGAGAGTATGTCAGCGGACTTGTAAAGTATGACCTCAGCATGCTCTTCTCCTTTTCTACCCCTTATACATTCTTTCGCTTGTATGAGAAGATCATTTGCTTCTGTAAGATATTTATCAAACAACACATCATCTGAAACTGTGGAAGAAGAGAAACCTACCTCAGTTTGATGTGCATGATGGTACTCAGACCGACCAAAATCATCCTCAGACTTTATTCTTTCCTCTCTGAATTGAGCCCTGTAAGTTTCATTTCTACTCTTCTCCGTCCTTCTAGAAGACCTGTAAGCTCCATTGCCGTTGGCAAGCATTTGCTCTTGTACAAAGGAAGTTTCACTCTCCACATGTTTAAAGCTAATACTATTATCCAGGGAATCAAGCAGATCATTATTAGATTTCCAGGTTTTCCTTTTATTATCCGCATTCATACTATCATTTCGGTGACTATACTCTCTGTTGTCAATAAATCTCATATCACGGCTTTCCTTCTCCCTCAAACTCTCTTCCTCATCCTCCAACCTGAAATTCATTCTTCTACCTCCATCTTGATCTAAAGAATATTTCCTGGTTGATTCCTGAAAGTAGTTTGAATTTGAGTCTTCCTTAATCTCATGAACTGAATTAGAGACTCTTTCCTCGACAGAAGACCTTGGAGGAGTCCCTTGCATCTGATTGTTTACCAAAGTTTCTGCAACCCCTTGCTTAACATTGTCTTTAACTTTACTAGGCTTCAAATCAGCCATTTTTCCTCCAAACAATCCCATAGCAAACTTCAGCATCTCAAAAGCTCCTTCACCAACCTCTTTCTTTTTCCTACTAGATTTCAGGCTCTCAACTACAAGACCATTAGAATTCTCCAACGCATCGGAACCAGCCTCTACAACATTTTTAGTTTCCCAGGCCGATGATCTCATTGTTTCAATCATACTAACATAACTTTCCAAGTTGTTAAAAGTAACTTTATTACAATCAGCATCTTTTTGCATATCAGTCTTTAAAGTAAGCAGTGTAGTATCTAACCCATCAAAAAAATCCGACAAGATTCTTAATCTATCATTATAAAGCTTGAAGCTTTCTTCTTTTACCCTCGTCTGACTTCCATTTCCACCCAAAAACCCGGCACGAACATAGCCAATCGAAAGCCCAATAGCGAAAACTAAAGCAGAAGCAGGAAACAGCACAAGAGAAGAAATTCTAACTCTAGAAATGGCTAGAGCACATACAAACCCCAACAAATACACAAAAATAAACTTCTTATCGTTCAACCCAATAGAAATTAAGAAACTCCGTAGCTGATCTGACTCACCGGAATCATCCCCAACTCTGAAATCGTCCCACCCACCGCAGCTCGCCGACGGAGATATAGAAAAGGATTTGAAAGGAGAGGGAAAATCGAGGGATTTCGAATTGAAAAAACCTCTGTTGTTGAGGAATTTCCCATTTTGACGAGAAAGTGAGGGAAAATGGAAGAGAAAAAAAGGACGTGAGAATTGAAGATTGTGAGGATTGTTAATGGGGTTCAGCAAACTCAAGGTTTTCATTGGAGTTGCAGAGAGATCGACTGAGAAAGAAGTGTCGATGAGTCGTAGAAGATGAAATGATCGTTAATGTCGTTAGCTGTTTGTGTCAATTAAACGTTTAACATCTGACGGATGACTAACGGGTTTAAAGTCGTCTAACTCGTAACTCGTTATTGAGCGATTTAGCAAATCAAAGCCCAAATGTTATTTGGGCCTTAGAATCTGGGCTGTATGGTCCATTAAAGTGATTAATTGATTTATTTTTTCATAAGAAAAATATTTTGGCTATTGTTCATTTCATTACATCAAATGTACATTTATTTACGATATGAGAAGTCTCTTGCATCGTTAATAAGATATCTCTCTCAATTATACGCTTCTTGAGGAAAATCAGTTAGCTGATTTTTTGGTGAAGAAATGAAGCTCTCACCATAGTGAATGGATGTCGTGGAAATTCCCACGGACAGAAGCTTGATCGATCATTTTAGCCGATATGATTGGCGTTAGTTTTGTTAGAGCTTACTCTTTTTTTCCTTATTTTTTAAATGTTTCTGAAGAATTAAGGAAAAAATGAACATAAATTTAACTTGAATTTCATGTTTTTATTCTAAAAAAGTACTTGTAATTTGTTTGTAGAAAAATATAAATTTGTAGTATGTAGGTGAGAACGAAATAGATAGTAATTGACATTAGGAAAAAGAAAGAAAAAAAGTAGTGCACAAAATGGGAAAACGGTTAAGATATAGATGATGAGTGCGTGGAGCGAAAGCAATGGCAATTAGCAGAAAAAAAGTGGCAGACAAGTGATAATGAGTGATGACTATAAAAGAAAGAGAAGTCATTACCAAAACAAAGTGTTTAGTAAAACTAATGGTAAATATTATACGGAGTAGTTTTTCTTTTACTCTTCACGGACTCTCACACACATTTTGAGTGTGATGAAAAGTTGTTAGTATTCTCTCGTCTAAAAAAAAATATTTTTTTTACGTTTCTAACGAGATTTGAACCTTCAATCTTTCGAGGAAGACGATGTCTTAACTATTAGAAATAATGTTTTAATCATTAGATCATTATCTTGATTCAAAAAATATATGTTTTGAATTTTTAGATTGAACATGTATTTAATCAATATTTTTCATTAAATGTAAATTCATATAAATGAGTTTTAAAATTTTATAATATAATTGTGTATTTTAAGATGGATGTAGTAAGCAATTGATAATCCAATAATAACTAATTAAATATTAACTTAAAAAAAAAAACTAACTAAATATTCACTAGCTCATTACGATAAATTCAGAAACTTTGTTATAATTAGATTGAGTATGAGTGTGTCGTGTTCCGTCTTATTCCAAATATTTTGTAAAAATAAAAAATATTATATTTTTTAAAAATGTTTGGACCAATATGAAAATTCAAACGAACCTAATAAAGAGTTTAAGTAATTGTCTTGTTAATTAGTACTGCAGCTCCAAACTAACTTGTTGTAGAGAGAAATACACTAGAGTAGTAGTATTATAATTTTCTTAAAAAAAAAAAATTCTATTTTAGTGTATTAGATTTTTATTTTATTTTTTGTAGTAGTATTTTTTGAATATACTGTATTTTTTTAAGATATTAGTGAATTTCCTTATTTAAATAAATACCGCGATAATTTTGTATGGATAATATTTTTTAATTAAAGCACTGAGGGACTTCTCTTGAGAGAGAAAAGGAAGGGAAAGAAATCCCACGTGTCGAATAGACTTTGTTTTGAAGAACAGAAGAGAAGCCGCAAGCACAAGGAAAAAATCAGCTCTCCACCCACTTTAATTCATCTTCCTTTTTATACTTCTAGAGAGAGAGAGAGAGAGACAATCGGTTTAGGGACTAGGGTTCTTTAAAAATCCCACTTGATTTTTACTCATAATTAAGAGATATGTATGTTGCTTCTTCTATGAGAAAGTCTTTTAAGGATTCTCTTAAGCTTCTTGAAGCTGATATTCAACATGCCAACACTCTGTAAGATCATCTTCTCAACCTTTACTTTCCTCTTTATTACTCTATCTGTCTATCAAGCTTCTTCATTTATCATCACCATTCACCACTTATTATTGTCATCAATGATCCTCTGATGCTCTGGATTTTTTTTTTTTTACTTTTAGTTTTGTTTCTCTTATACTGATGATTTTCTGCTTAAATTATGGTTTTTATGGTGTGATTGTTTCTAATTTTTTTTTGCTATTGGGTTACTAAAAAAAAACTTTGATTTTCAGTTGGGGCTGCTGCTCGTGCTTTGCCTTTGATTTTCAGTTTTCACTTATTTAAGTTCTATTTCACTAATGGGAATTCCGTCTTTATTTCCATAATGTATTGTTTTATGCACTAGCTTGCATGCTGTTATACCCTTAAATCATTCTGTCTTTTATCATTGATTTTATCAACATTTCAATTTTTACTTGACTGAACATGGCGCCTGCCTCTGTGTTCTTTCACTTTGTTTTGCTGCTGCCTGATTAAAATTTATACATTGCTCTTACAATGCGGCAACTGGCGTCAAGTTTGCGACTTCTGGCTGTCTCTAACCTTCTGATGTTTCATTCCTTTCCTTGTTTTAACTTCACTGTCTTGTTAATATTGCAATTTTATGATTGTATCTGTATACTTGGTAGGCTGTTTCACTTCTTACTCGATAAAAGAAATCCCTGGTTTAAAATTCTTGTTTGGTGATTTGAGGTGCAGGGCCTCAGATTTCCCTAGGGAATATGATGGTGCCTGTCTTCAGATGAGAATGTCATACAGTCCAGCAGCACACTTTCTCCTTTTTCTCGTGCAATGGACTGACTGTCAACTTGCAGGAGCTCTTGGACTGTTAAGAATACTAATTTACAAGGTTGAAGATTTGTTTCTTACAATTGGACTCCAATATGTTGTGTTGACCTACTTTACTGCTATGGGATATGACTGATCAAAACAACTGCTTCGTGCAGGTGTATGTAGATGGCACGACTACCATGTCTACCCATGAGAGAAAAGCGAGTATTAGAGAGTTCTATGGTAAATTCTCTGTTCAAGTTGATTGTTTTTCAGTTTTTAATTGCTATCTACATTATATCTGTTATCACACTCGGTGTATATTCTTGTTGAGAACAGCGGTAATTTATCCCTCTTTGTTGCAACTTCCAAGTGGTGTTACTGATGCTGAGGATAAAAGACAGAGGGCAGTTTGCATGGAAAAGTATCGAAAGAAAGATGACGAGTTGTATAAGAATTACACGGATGTAGATGTTGAAAGAGAAGAAGAATGTGGAATATGCATGGAGGCTAACAGTAAGATTGTATTGCCCAACTGCAACCATGCCCTGTGTTTAAAGTGTTACCATGAATGGTACTGACATTTCCATCCTCTCTCTCTCTCTCATACTGTGAATGGTGCCATGAATCTGTTTGAATTATCTCCTTTACTGGATTCCCTGGCTTAGTTGGAATTGTTTAAGTACTTAACTTCCAAACTTGACTTACTACGGCTGCTATATGAAAATTTTCAACTATAAATCTGGCAAACATCTGTGTGTAACCTGGTTACCTGGAAAGACTTATTAGAACAGAAGTTCGGTAAGCACTCTGATTCTGCGCTTAACTTCAACACAAAGGGAAGTTATTTTATCTAATGACGAAACTGACTTGCCAAGATTCAAAACCTTCGCATAATTTATTCTAACTGTGCATCGTTTCTTTTTTTTTCGGTTCATGACATTGTTGTGGGGGAAGTTAAGGTTTACTCTCATCTGTGTCTGTACCTGTTGGATCTTGGGTTCAGTGCTGCTTCCCGGCTTATTCCATGAGTTCTTTGATTGTTGACCATGTCATCGTTTTATTTCTCTGTGTCTGGTTCATCTTAATTTTCACTACTTGTTTGTGCCTTTATATTAATGTTGATGGATTTTCCTAATAGCAAATGAAAACTTGTGAACTTGCAGGCGAGCGAGATCACAATCATGCCCCTTCTGTCGAGACAGTCTTAAGAAAGTAAACTCTGGAGATCTGTGGGTGTTTACTGATTGCAGGGATATAATTGACATGACGACCTTAACAAGGGAGAATCTCAAAAGGCTTTTCAACTTCATAGACAAATTGCCTTTGATTATCCCTGAGTCTCTTCTTGATCCATATGACCCCCACTTGAGATAGACGAGAAATAAAGTACAAATACTATTCGCTCCTTGATTTCCATTGTACCTTTTTTTCTTTGTTTGGTAACATAAAGGCCGAAATCCATTCGGTAAATGTGTAGAGTAGTGTAGAGTAGAAATGGTTGGCTGCTTCCCAGTTCTAGTAAGAAGAAGGATATGGCCTGAGTTATTGAAGGCCTGTTGGTGAAGTTAAGAGATGAGTGTATTTAACATCTTTGTATATGATTGTATAGCTTATGCTTGCTAATAAAAGCTCCTACTAATATGAATCATCTTTCTATCATGACTTTTTACATCTCTGATGTATTCCCTCCCGGGATATACTAATTTCAGGTCCCCTTATGAATAGTTAGGTCCTCTTATGAATAGTGACAAATTTTAGCCGTTAATTTCTCTCCCTGGGTGATCTGGACCATTAATTCCATACATGAACAGTAAATGAACAGTACGCGCGTGAACATAGCTTTTCCCAACCGCCAACGCGCCGGATGCGTGTACCTATTACACGGCTACCTGCTAAATTCCAATCAAACCCCAGAAAATTCTCAAATTAAACTATGTTAATCTAGAGGCGATCGGGAGCATTTTTAATAAAAGGAGATTACCGATTCGACGACCGGAAACAGCCGAGTCTCCACCGAGACCGGACCGAGTCAACACCGAGTTGGATGCTTTTGGCCGAGTTTCGGCCGAGCCGACCACCCAATAGCCAGCCGAGACCACCACGCCCACGGAATTATCCGGAAACGCCGAGGAATCCATCGTTGACCGACAAAGACAGAAAGTCAAAGTAAGTTTTAGTCCATTTTTACTCGTCAATTAAACATAAAAACTATATCAAGGCACTCAGGAGACCACCACGAACAACATATATGACAATCAATCGAAATCCCTAAATTTTGATTATGAACACGGAATCTTGGAATTTAAATTAAACGAAAATAAGAAGAAATTGAAAGAAACCGACCTCATAAACGTGTTCTACTCGCTAAAAGGAGTAAAACCCGACCACGGTTCGGCCGGATAGACGCCGGAACGGCGTGTCACTGTCGGTGACAGAGACGGGACGAGAGAGAAAGGAATTGCGTCGTCGAACTGATGAAGAAGAAGGAGGAAAGAGTTATATAATAAAAAAATACAAGTAATTACTATAATTTCCTTAACTATTTAACGAATCTACAAAATAACCAGATATAATATTCGGTCAAAGAAAAAGTCTAGGGGTGATTCAGTCTTTTTAATAGCCAAACCTAAACTAATGTCAGTCATGTCCGTCCGTTTTTAAAGTATTTACAATAAAACCAACGCGTCAAAATAAAGTCAAAAGACCCTTCATGGTAATTGGATCGATCCGAACCAGATTTTATATATTAAAGTAATATATTTATTTTCCGAAGCTAATAAAATCATTTTTACTTATCCAAAAATTATAAAATTTTTACAGTAATTCAAATATATTATTTAGAACAAAATCTCAAAAATTCAGAATTTTTGAAAAACATAATTAGTTTATTTGAAATTCTGAATTAATAAGGACAATATAAATGTAGTTAAGTGTTTTCAAATTTATTTTAAGTGATTTACTAATTTATAAAATCATTAAAAAATGGCAAAAAACTTATTATTATTATTTGGAATATTCTGTGAAGTTCTAAAAATATTTTCCATTTATACAAGTATTTAAATAAATTAAGGAAATGATTTTAAGATAAATGCTAACGAATTAAATAAATGTTTTCATAAAAAAATAAATCACATCTTCATAAAATTAGATTTTGCAAAAATTTATTAAATACTAAAATATGATATGTTAACATGTTAAATATTTTAATGAAATATTTATTTCTTAGAATAATAAATTTTGCTAAGTATCTAACTAATTTAATAATCGCATATAAGAAATCTAACCGCGCGATTCGCACAAGTTCTGCGTACCGAATTTTATTTCGCGAGACGTATAATCTAACAGCGAGTTAACATCGAATCATTTAAGTATACGAATTACTTTATTATGAAGAATTCGATAGTTAATAACGTTAGTATCGATTTCAGACAGAATCGCACAAGTCATCTATGGAGGGCGTACAAAAATACCCGACATCAACAACTATGAGTGTACTTTCTTTTTAATTATGAAAGTATTTTTATGATTTATAAGTATACCTACATTACTAAGCCGTAATTTATGTCTATTTCGAGGTTTATAAGTTATTTAAATTATACGACATAGTTACGTATTATATTTTAAAAAAACTGAAGAGAACTTTCAATGACGTAAAGCGACGTTCCCATTCAACTTTCGACGAGGTTTAAAAGCAAGTTTTGCTTTTATTATATATATATGTGTGTGGCGACTGATTCCAAATAGTACTAATAAAATAATTTCTACTTGTCCAAAAATTATGAAATTTTTACAACAAGCTAAAAAATTTATTTTCTACAAACTAACAAAAATTTAGAATTTTCTGAAGTCCGATTTAAGGATCCCTCAACTCTAATTAAATATTTTCTACATAAAGAAAGTGTTTCCAAGGATCCCTCAGCTCTAATTAAACATTTCCATATTGTAGTGATTAATATTATACTGAAACAATGTTTTTCTATTTTGTTATCGATTAGTCCGTCTAAGAATCGTGGAACAATCTTTTTCGGCAATCTAATTAGCATCCAAAGTTCATCTTTCATTTTCTGCTTCTCCGTACTAAAAATTCCCGAAATCTTTTCATCTAAAATTAGTAATCCGTGATAAGCATATTTACACTTTCGTATCTATTTTCTAATAGAAGCCTATTCGATTTCAGTATCGACAATAGATGATTTTCATTTCTAACATTACCCGATATAGGAAGTCTTATTTATGGCAGATAAGACTGCAACTCAGAATATTTTAAAATGAGCCTGCGACTCCAAATATATCACACAAAGATGCAGCTTGAAATATTCTAAAATAAACATAAAACTCGAAATGTTTTTAAAGTTATTGCCACCAAAATTTCCATTACGACTAACACAAAAATTCGAACATCCACCGTAAAATACGTCAGGTCGTCGTCCGTCAAACGTCCCGTGGCTTTAGCCACGGGCAACTTCTAGTATTTTCAAATTATCAGTATTATAATATTGGTACTGAAATGTGAAATGGATGTGGACTTAGAATTGAACAGTCCGGTTAGTGCTATGCCAATATTCCATAACGATGTGTAAAGTTGGAGTTAGGGATGGCGTAAAATTTTTGTAAATGATATTATTTAATTATAGTGGATCGGATTTGATAGAGCCAATATCCGTATCTGATCTGCGGACAGCTCAATCCGTTTCGATCCATAACGGATAGTATAATATATCCGAAATTATCCATTTCAAATATCGGGTATCTGCGGATCGAATCGAATTGTCATCTTTAGTTGGAGTAGCTAAACATAGAAATGAAAATTTGGGTAGCTAAACATAACTTTTTATAAAGTTTAGGTGCCGTATAGGAAAGAGGGAGGGTAGATTTGTAAGTGAAAAAAAAGGCCCGTGGATTTAGACATATCCATGTTTATCGGATAAATATTTTTGTAGTCTGTCAAATAAGTCCAACAAAAAAACAGCTGTAAAACCGGAGCCCAAACAAACAACACCACATGGAGATATTCTCTGTTACACACATTCAGTCATTTGGGTCCAATCAATTCATCTTCCATTTGCCTATTTCTCGTTCGATTCCAATTTCCCCCTCCCACCATTTTAATTTCCCCTTTGCTGTTTTGTTTTGCCATTTCCAAAAAACCAACGCAAAAAAGTAAACCTTCCAATTTCTCTGGAGCCTCTCTCTCTCTCCATATCCACATTTTGGTTTTGTAAAGCGATTAAGAAAGCAGGCAGAGATGGGGAAAGGAGGAGAGAGAGTCGAAGAAGAAGAAGAAGGGGTGATGATGGCGAAAGATTTCTTTTGGTCATATACAGATGAGCCTCATGCTTCGAGGAGGAGACAGATTTTATCTAAAAACCCTCAAATCAAAGATCTCTTTGGCCCTGATCCTTTCGCTTTCTTCAAGGTCTCGTCTTTTTTCCCATTTTGGATCTATCGCATTGCTTTTTGCTATTTGCTTTTGCATGATCTTGAAATTGGGAGTTCCTTTTTGGTGTATTGTTGTTTGATCTCTATATAATGTACCTATGTCAATGCTTTACATCGGGTCTCTGTCATTTAATATTTTTGTGGGGATTTGATCTGATGGCTGAATTTCAAAGTACGGATATTTGGGTGAATTTCGTAGAAAGTTCCGTTCATTGTTCGTTTATGCTGTTTTGCTCTTCACAGTATTCATTCATTGTATATTAAGGTAGGCAGAATGTATCTTTTTATGCTTTGGCTGATAGGGCCCTGCCATAAATGGCGATATTGGTTTACTTTTTTGTTATATGAAATCATTATCTTTTTAATTCCAAAAGTGAAACTCTGAATAGTTTTAAATATATTCGATGTCATTTTCAATCAAACAAATTTTTTAGCTCCTAAATTGGTCATTACTTCATCAGTATCCCCATTTCTTATAATGGAATTCTCTTGCCTTTAGTAGATCGCTTTATGTTTGGTTCCACGGCATAGAATTGTCATTAACTGCTCACAAACCTTCATAAAAAAATACCTTTAGTAGATCGCTTTATGTAATTTGACATTAGTTGGATTCTCGCTTGTCAAATACTCGAGCCTTTTTGTTTTGTCTCTTTGGATAAGATAGAACTCAATGACCGATTTTTATTTTCTGAAATGTATGAATGTCTTCTATTCTATGCTGATTCTTCCATATTTTCCATATCGTTAAACTATTATGAATCAGTCAGAAGAAGTAATACTCATGCTTACATCTCTAGTTAATATTTGGCTATGATTGGTGTTGATCGTAATTTTTGGGATTGCAGGTTTCTTTGGCTGTTTTGCTTCAGCTATGGACGGCTACTTTTTTGCATGATGCAGGGTGGCTTAAGATATTGGGAATAGCCTACTTCTTTGGTTCATTTCTGAATCACAATCTATTCTTAGCTATTCACGAGCTTAGCCATAATCTTGCATTCTCGACCCCTGTATACAATCGTTGGCTTGGAATTTTCGCTAATCTCCCAATCGGCGTCCCCATGTCCGTCACTTTCCAGAAGTATCACCTAGAGCACCATCGATTCCAAGGAGTAGATGGTATAGACATGGACATCCCGAGCCACACAGAAGCTCATGTCGTAACGAACATTTTTGCAAAGTGCTTGTGGGTCATCTTTCAGCTCTTCTTCTATGCTCTTCGGCCTTTATTTCTAAAACCAAAGCCTCCTGGTTACTGGGAATTCGCCAACTTTTCTATTCAGATAGGACTTGATGCAGCCATGGTTTACTTCTGGGGATGGAAATCTTTCGGCTATTTGATCCTCTCCACATTTGTCGGAGGCGGAATGCATCCGATGGCCGGTCACTTCATCTCGGAACACTACGTGTTCAAGAAAGAGCAAGAGACGTATTCTTATTACGGTCCCCTCAACTTTCTGACGTGGAGCGTTGGATACCACAACGAGCACCACGATTTCCCCAGGATTCCAGGCCACAAGCTTTACAAAGTGAAGGAGATTGCACCAGAATATTACGAGGGCTTGGAATCGTATAAATCTTGGAGCCAGGTCATTTACATGTATATAATGGATAGAACTGTGGGACCCTATAGCCGTATGAAGAGAAAGCTCTCGCCATGTACTAAGAAATCTGAGTAGGTTCTTCATCGTCACATATATTTGTTCGGATATGTATTTGCTTTTGTAGCTTTCTTGGGGACGCAAAATGTCACGATCATTCATGATAGCTTTTTTGTTTACTTAAATCATATAGGGGGAGATTGGAAATGGATAGATATGTTTGTTTATTCTTTTTCCCTTTGATTCTTCATGCTGTTGATATTCGTGTGCATGACATTGTATATCCGGAATGATTAGAGATATATAACTACGGTCTAATGCTTTTTGGGGGACTTATAAGTGTATTTTACAAAGATTAAGCAGTAAAATATTCGACGTTTATAAGTTCAATTAATGATTTGTAAGAAACGTAATGTCTGGTATTGTGCAACTTACAACTCGATTACGTATCTTACAAGCCAGGTAACAGTTATGATACCAATAACTCTACACCTCGGAATTAAATCCATTATTACTATACATCAATAACAATACAACTCAGAACTAAAATTATTACCCAGAAAACAATCAAAAACACAACACCTCGATACAAAATTACTTCCCAGTATCAATAACATGCTCATTAAAGCTTATTTCCAGTTTCAAAGTTTTCCCATTTCCTTTTCTTTTCCAGAGAAGCCAAAAAACTATGTTTTTCTTCATTATTCGGACATAGAGTGCTGCTTCACCAGCGTTGGAAGCTTCAGATCGTCCATCATAGATAACAACAAAACAGTATAGAAATGCTGGCTATTGATTTCTTACAGACTCATTTTTATGTTTCTGTAAAATCACAACCGCGAAAATTAACAGTAGAATCGCAGTGGACGATTGCTTACCTAAGTCTTTCTTAGCTTGATCTGTTTTCCCTCGCTCTTGCATCCTCATGTATCTCATTCGTTTTCTAGCATTTGGAAAATTTTGTTGCAATGTTGCTTGCTGATAATTTTTACCAGACTCAGTTCATTGAGATACAATTCTTGTTGTTCTGAAGCTTTTTAGGCAGATTTTGTTTTAATTTCCACCTGAGATTGATTGTCTGTTATTGCTAACTTATTCTAAAAAAATTCGATCTCTGTTATCAAATTTGAAGCCAGTCCCAGGATATTTGGAAAATAATGCCAGGCACTTCCTGACTGACTATTTAAGCATGATCGTGATCTTTTTAAAAAAAAAAGAAATGTGCAATCACAAGTGCATACTGTCGAGGCGCTCTTGGTGCTTTACTTGTGTATGAAGTCATCCGTCACGTCACATTTGCAAACGTTGAGAGATGGTTAAAGCAGATCCGTGACCACACGGATGCCAATATTGTCATCATTGTCGTTGGAAACAAGGGAGATCTTCGACATCTTCAAGCAGTTTCTAAAGCAGATTCTAAATCCTTTGCCGAGCAGAGAATGAGCTTTTCATGGAAACATCGGCCTTGGAGTCGATGAACGTGTAGAATGCTTTCACGAAAGTGCTAACACAAATCTATCGAGTCGCAATACAAGGCTTATTATACTATTGACTGAATTGGAAACCAATTGTACTTTATGTCTTTCTTTCACACAATACAAGGCTTGTTTTATTTTCACTTCATTTCTTGACGATGCAATCTTATAGATGAAATATAATTACTATTTTATTTTTCTAAACTCATTTGAACTTTCAGGCAACGTGAGTTTGTCTCTGATGAGATGGCAGTCTCGAAACAAGTTTGTTTCTAATGGAACAAAGCTCTGCTACGACATCAATCATGTTCATCCGAGCACTTGTTGATTCAGCAGAACAAACGATTCCTATTTTCAAAAGTGAAATCAAAGACTCAAAAGCTTCAGTCTTTCTTGAGAAGATGCTTATCTCTTGAACAATAACAGGATCTGCAATCTTGGCCACATTCTCCGGCAAAGCAGCCTCAACAAGTGCACGAAGGTTTAGACCTTCTTTGAACATCTCACTCGTGGGTCTCTTTCCGGTAAACATTTCCAGCAATAGGATGCCATAGCTATACACATCACCGTATATTGACACTTCATTCCCCATACCATACTCTACAAAAAAAATCATTAAAGTAAAGCTAATGACGATTAATTACAATGGAAGGACAAAAGGAAAAGAAAGTAATATATACCTGGTGGAGCATAACCAACTGTTCCTCTGAATCCAAAAGAGTTTGATGATTTTGCAAAAGAATTTTGGATGTCATCTATTAAAAGTTTTGCCAGCCCAAAATCGCCTACGTGCCCGGTCATGTCTTCATCAAGAAGGACATTGCTTGGCTTCAAATCACAATGAACAATAGCTGTTTCACAATTATGATGAAGATATTCAATAGCACAAGCAACATCAATGGCAATGCTTAGCCTTTGAAGAAGATTCAGACTCCTTGGTACTGAGCTTTCCTCGTTTGTGTGGACATTTGGTGGGTGCAACCACTCTTCTAAGCTCCCATTGACCATAAAATCATAAACAAGGGCCTTGAAATCATTGCCACGATAATCCACACCTGAGCATGCCGTTATTACCTTCACAAGATTTCGATGTCGGATGTTTCTCAGAGCCTCACATTCCACGAGGAAACTTTTGGATGCTCCTTTTTGTAAAAGATTAAAAACCTTCACAGCGACCGTCGTTTCTTGATTTATAATTCCCTTATACACTGATCCAAAGCTTCCGACACCGACTAAATTTGTAGAGGAGAACCCTTCTGTTGCATCCATGAGGTTTTTGTATGACACCTTCAAAAGAGAATTCTCCAAATTCTTCGAAGCATATTGTTTTCTCTTCTTTCTCAGTAGAAAAAGAAACGGAAAAAAGCTAAGCAATAGCAATCCAAAAATCCCTGCAGTTGTGTAGATTATCATCTTCTTTCTATGAGTTAATCCACTTTTCTTCATTGTATTAGATTTGCATTTTGGCAGCCGGAACTCAAGTATTCCTCCACAAAGCTTACTATTTCCCTGGATTGAAGTCGAGCTTGCATTTGTAAAGACGCCTTTGATCGGCACTTGGCCCTCAAAATTATTATTCGATAAATTCAAATACTGCAAGTCAAATCTCGAAAGGAAGTCAGGGATCTCACCTGACAGGTTGTTACTCGAAAAATCTACAAACTGAAGGCCTCTCAATGAACTTAAAGATGATGGGATTTTACCGTCAAACGAGTTTTGTTGGATGAATAATTGTTCTAGGCTCATGAAGCTTCCTAGTGTGCTTGGTATCTCACCTGATAGCATATTTCTTGAGACATCAAGTTGCTGTAGGTGTAGATTTCCAACTAAACTTGGAATGGGCCCGATTAATCCGTTGTCGGAGACGTCGACATAAACTGCTGAAGGGCTGTCAATGAGACCGGACGGTATTATGCCACTGAGATTGTTGTCCGATACATCGAATTCAAACAGCTTGGTGGAATTACTCATGCTTGGAGGGATGCTTCCATGAAGATTGTTTCTGGAAAGGTAAAGTTCGTTTAATCGACTTAAATTTCCAAATGAAGGCGGAATGTTCCCCTGGACATTGGTATCTGTCAAGCTAAACTTGTACAGCCTATTAAGCCTTCCAATAGTAGAAGGAATTTGACCAGAGAAAGGATTTTTTGACAATTCAAGTATTTCTAATTGAGTTAAGTTTCCGATCCATGTTGGTATGTTTCCTGATATTCTATTCTCATCAAGTAACCATGATTTCAGACTTGACGCTTTGCTCATGCATTGGGGCAATGGGCCACCAAAGTTGTTTATACCAATATCCAACAGCTCTAAGTTGGTGGCATTGGGCAAAGAACACAGGAAATTCAGGTCATCCTCTACCCCGCCACTTCCAAGAAGATTTTTATATATCCGAAGTTTCTTTAGATTGAGCAACTTATCCAAAGATGGAACTCCTCCACTAAATTTGTTTGCAGCAACTTGAAATATTACGAGGTTTGAGGCATTGGATAATGAGATGGGAATGTTTCCTGTAAAGTTGTTTTCTGCAACAGAAAACCTTCGGAGATTTGGGAGTGTTATGCCTATATTTGAGGGAAGATTTCCTTGTATTCGATTTAATCCCACATCAAAAATTTGCATAAGAGTGAGATTGAAGATTGATGGATGAATGGTACCTGTCAACCTACAAACTCCAGAAGTAAACCAGATTAGATTTTTAAGATGGCCAATACTACTAGGGATGGCTCCGAATAGATTATTGTATCCAATAGAAATTTCAGAAAGAGAAGAGAGATTTCCCAAAGAAGGAGGAATCATTCCAGTCAGCTTGTTATCGAAAAGGTATAGTTTTTTTAGGTTTGGCAAGTGGTTGCCAAGTGCCCAAGGAATTTCTCCCAAAATCATATTTGTCATATTTTATAATGAAATCAGAATTTTAAAACAATTTACTTGAGCTCGAGTCACAGTAATATCCAACTATAATTTTTAATTCGATTTCGATGGCAAAGAATCGTGCATTTTTTTTTCCGATTCTCAGATATCCAACTATCATTTTCTAAAATTTATTTGAGCTTGAATCACACTAACATCCGACGATTATTTTCTAAAATATCAATCTAATTTAATCGATACAGGTGCAACACAAGAATACCATACTACTATAGTATTAGGTATATATTGCATTTGCTTTTTTTTTTTATATGCATATTGCATTTGGAAGTTGAAAAATAAATAAATAAATTTCTGAGAAGAGCATTCATCATCCTTATTACCAAAACAACGCCGTTTCTGTCAGGAAGTTGAAAGTTACTTGGCCACATTTGTCCTAACATACGTGTCAGATAACGATTGGTCAGCACACGTTACCGTAATATACACACAGCTTAAATGATAGCAACGCCTTTCTCCCAACAGCTTCTGCTCCCTCATTTAATGCTTACAGGTCAGATCCCTTCAACCCTATATCACCTTCCACCACTTCCTCCAGGTGGCGCGTTACTTCCAATCGCTCTTCCACGATCATCAATAGTAATAGTCCTATGTACTACATCTCGATAAATTATTAACCAATATCCAATACGTTTTTAAAACAAAAAGATCAATACCAAATAAAAACAAATTAAAAAGTAATAGAAATTACATTTAAGAGTTATAATATCCAAATTCCAAAACTCAACACTCTATTTAGCAGAAAATGTTTAAATTAGAAAAGATACATATCATGTTTTGGATTTGTTGCCTGAGTCAATACCCGAACCACCACCCTTGCAGTGTCGTGCAAGGAGTACTCCGACAGCCGCGGTTCGTTCTTGACTCAACACTCGCCACCTCAACTCACTGATACACACAATTACGAACTCACTCTCCCTAGTTAGCTGGTGTCTCCAATAAACTGTTTGACTAAGATAGTAGTCAAGTAGGGATAAATAATTATGTGGCTTGTATTTCCCAGCCACATGCATGTTAACAGGGAGCAAATTTCTAATGGAATGACAAATTGGCAAGACTTAATGACAAGCCGACAACTCTGACTTTTGTCGTTTTCAAACAAGTCTACTTGGTACTATTACTACTAGTATATTGTATTTATTTAACTGAAAGTGATACTAGTTTAGAAAAAAGCTACATAACATGAATAAAAAAAGTTGACTTTCAAACAATACCAACCTTTTCTTCTTCTTCTCTTTTTAGCAGCTTCCCTCCGTTGTCGTATGAGTGCCAAACGCTATGTAAGTTGGGACGAAGGTGCTCAAATTACTACCAGTGTAATTTGAATAACACTACAGCTCGGTAATAAGTTGCCTAACTTCCATGTAATCTTTAGGGATATAAATTTAGTAGTATAATTAAGATCAATTAGATAACATTGTACGATTCTCTATGCAGAGGTAATTCATTGCAGGGTTCATTGTGTCGGTGGTGGTGATCGACGACGCTTCTCAGCACGAGGTGGCCGGTTAGGACGAACTTTTATAACTTTTTCTGGGTACATTTCAACCTGCATTGTGCAAAAAAGGGGGAGAAAAAAAAATTTAATTGAACTGCATTAATGAAATGATAAACAAACTAAACTCCTTTTATACTGAAAATTTCTTACCAAACAAAACATGGAAAAGACTAAAAATTTAAATACCTCTGAGTTATCCTGGAGAAGGGTCAATATAAGCCCTCCATTGATGATCCTTTAGAACCGATTTTTATAACATATATTACCCCCGTCCCAAAATACTTGTCAATATTTTTATACAAATATACATAACGGGGGTTGTATTTCATTGCACTCTGACAAAGCCTGGAGATCCATCCATCATATCAGACATTCTCGAATAAACATATCCAAGTTTTTAATGTTATCCTAGAATTGAATCAGAACTGTTGATGTTTCGAAGGATTGAAACATACCATTTCAGGGATTACATTATTCACATCTATTTTCAATCCATCCATGAATTAATTAAGCCCATTTGGCCATGAGGGACATGAGACCAGCACCCAAGAGAACAGCAACAAATGATTTAAACTGGAGTTTAATACTAGCTTGTAATTTAGCACCCATGAAATCAACGGCTAGGAGATCAACCAAAGCCATATAGATCAAGAGTCCGGCCGACGAGGCATTCAGCAATCCGACGGTGATGAGGGCAGTTGGACTATTCTCTTTGTAGATGTTTGATAGCCCAATCCCAATGGCAATTCCAAGCGGAGTGGTTACTGAGAAGAAGAAGACCATTATCGTCTTCTTCACCCATTTGTACTCCGCCTGGAGAATACAACCTCCTAGTCCCATTCCTTCAAACATTTGATGGAAGCAAAGAGCTGCCACTAGACCTTTTATTGTGCACGTGTTGCTTGATGCTCCTACTGATAATCCAATCACCACTGAATGAACTACGATTCCTAGCTCCAATACCTACACCATTAACAAGATTATTAATTAAACTAGAAATGGACGAGGGGATGTGAAACATAGAACGATAGGAACGTTAAGAAACAAACATATAGAAACTTTATAGCTCACCCAACATATTCTAAGCACGACAAAGTTCTAAATCTAATTTTATCAGGACCAAAAAGTGAGAATGGTAGGAGCGAAGTTCCTGCAAATCCTTAGGAAATAGGAACCGAAGCGCTCGTGCGCTCGTCCATCTCGGAACGTAGGAATGCCCAATTCTAAGTTTCTGAATGGGATTTTAACTACCTATTCATATCAATTAATTAAAAAATGGAACTAAGTCGTCTAGGATTGACTGACCAAGGCAATAACACGGTTGCGCATCAATGATAAGGACATAATTCCATGATTGTGTCCGGAATTAGTCTCCCTGGCCATCTCTTGATCTCTCTCCTGTGCACCAGCTGTTACCTTAATTAACTTTTTGCTATAAATACTAGTCGCCATTGAATCCACCATCAAAGTCACTATAGCCGACAACATGGCCACAAAACCTGTAAAAGGAAACTTGTGCCATGGATTCTCTTTCAAACAATCCGACCATAACATGTCAAAAGAATCCGGTAATACGTGCGTGAATCCAGTCGCCAATATAATTCCTGTACATGAAAAATTTCATAAATATTAAACTAATTGATTTGCGATCCATATCAAAATAGATGATATTTCGCATTACATATCCATATGAATGAACATCAACTATTTTGATGCATAGTCTAATTTGATAAGAGGTAGTTATTACCGGACGCAAAAGTCTTGATGACAATGAAAAGCTGTTTGTCAGGATTAAGAGCAGGGATGGAACGAGTGAAGAGAGGAATACAGACTCCGATTACGCTAGAAGCTAGGATAATGGCAATGGCTATGAGTTTGAGCTTCAATGATTCCTCTTTGTTAATGTTACAACTGTTAGATGTTTCTTCAAGCTCACATTCTGATGAAACAGATTGTGTTGTCAACATGGAGAGGATGATAAACACTATAGAGTATAACTTCACTAGTGAAGTTGCCATATTCAAGAATTGATGATTCTTTTCTTGTTTTGGTTAATGGAAAGATTAAGGCACTATTGCTTGATTTAAGTTTAATGTAGTTAATTGCTTGCTTATTATAGAGAATTGTAGCCCCAATTTTTATTACAGATGTTGGTTAAAGGTGAAGTTTTGAAAAGTTCTCAGTTCATCATGTTTTAGTCAAGATTAAGTAAAAAATTATTTTGGTCTAGCTTAACTATAGGAAAATGAACTTGCATACTCAGTCAACCAAATCGAAAAAAAGAAAAAGAAAAAACAATTTTGACTGAAAATTTTATCAGTTGGGTTTTAGTTTTGATTGTACAGTACAAAGTCATCGTCATCCTGCTGCTGTGGTGTAGTGTTTATAACGTTAGTCTTACACACTAAAGGTCATCAGTTCGATCCTGGGAAGCAACAGTCATTTTTTCCGAAATTCATTTTCCCACGAAATTTTACTGTGGTAAGTAATTGGCAAGGCCAATTTGAGTTAAAAAAGAATAAAAAATCTTTATACAGGGCAATAATTTTCCATCGGAATCATACATTTCTTCTTTCCCAAGAAAGAGATTACAGCACATTACAAAAATATCATTAATGTCTGAATCAGACATTGAAAATGAACATTAGAGTTTGGATTCTGTATTGGTCCATGGCCTTGCACGATAAAAACTGGCATACAATTGATTAACCCTTCAAATGTAGCGATAATCTTCTCTTTTCTTCTCTGGGAATCAACTACATTCTATAATACTGTAGGTCTACTTGGTTGGCACTTCTTTCCCCAAACGAAAATCTTCACAGGTTTGCTAAATAATGTAGGTCGTCCGTCTACTTGGTTTGGCGTTGAAGGAACTCGCGCATGCGCATGTGAACTTCTGCCTTGACTACAAGTTTCATTTTCTTCGAGTCCTCCCATAGCAACCCATGCCATTCTCTCGCAAAGTCACTAGCGGCTTCAAACACATCCTAAAACAGATAAATTACAGAGTGTGAATGCGATCACAATAACTAACAATGAGCAAATTGGTCAGCCTGAGAATTACCCTTGAAGGAAAGTCATCATAGAAATGTGATGGTGTCATTTCAACTCTGTTTAGATCCGTTTCCCATAACCTTATCTGATCAGTGACATTTTCAGGTACGGATGGTATTTTCTCGGCAACGCGGGGATGTGCATTCTGCTGCAGAAAAGAAATTATCTGAAACCAAAAGCAGCAATGAGTTAAATTTCATATAGCTAGCAATAAAATCAAAAGTCAATTCAAAAAATTTAAACCTAGGACGTATTTAATTATGGAAAGGGAATTATGAATCTGCAATTTACAGGTTTCATGATATAACCTTTCATAGATTTTGAGTGATTATATAGATGTAAGGGGAAAGAAGGGAGATTATCCAGAATTACTTAGAAGTCAGAAGGAAAAGGAACATTTGAAGAAACTATATATCCACTCACTTGCTCTGCAGAAATGCCAGATTCAAAAGCAGCATACAAGCTTTCTTTTGTTAGAGCAGAAACTAAGGTTTGGAAGTTGGTATTCAATCCTGCATACATCAAAGTTTTCATTATTGTCAGCTAATTTAAATATGCAAATTCATATAACAATTACGATAAATGAAAAAGATAGAAGAAAATATAAATAATAGTAAGAATAACGATCGATAATCTCCTTGTGCAACTTAGGTTTCCATTAATATAGTAAATCACAGCTTCCCTCATTCAGAATAGCTAACAGCGATAATGTACATCTCCACTGATTACTCCCTCCTATAAGAAAAATACAGCAACTTTACCTTGCGAAAAGACGTAAAATTTCAACATGCAACTTGGATGTTGAGTAAGCATACATCCTAAAGTTTGTTTCAACAACGACAAATCCCTGAAAAATTAAATGGAGGAAAGATTTTCAAGCACTTGCAGAAAAAAGTAGGATTATAGAAAATGCAGAAGAAGAATAGTAACTGTTCATGAAGGAAATAATGCAGGCAAAGATTGCTAGCACATTGATCATGTTTGAATGAAGTAAATTAAATTTAAGACTCAAGATATCGATAAACCAACATAAGCACACTTGAGAGACCAGAAAAAAGTCACACTTAATCTCACACCCACCAACTTTGGGATGAAAGTAGTTTAGCCTACATGCATTTTAATGTTACGAAAGAATTTTGGATTTTATATGCATCTATCATATTCCCTTTCGCTTCAGTATTTAATGATATGGTAGTTATTGATATGGTATAGAGTAAACCATGATAAAATGATCAGATACGCATTGCAAGATAACCATTTCTAACTGCAGATAAACCATGTGTTTGAGGTCATTAAAGATAAATGTACATGTGTTACCTCTTTTCTTGTCGATGAGTCAGACAAGCTCATTGAAAGATTAGTAACTAATTTAGTAGGTATAAACCAACTATCTTTCATGCCCTGCAAATATATGGAAAGACTGAGTTTAGAGAATAAATGCCTTTTTGCAGCAAGAGCACAAATCTGGTATTACCTGCTGAAGTTTAACCAGTCCCAGGTCCGCAAGATCTTTGATTGTGCTTCTCTGGTCATCAGAGAGTGTATTCATATTATATGCCTGAAAAAATGAAGACCATGTTAAACAGCTAGGAAATTCTCAGGGATGCTTCCAACAGCCAGAAGAGATTATGTGAAAGAACATTTGACTGAAAATTGACAAGGGGACATGTGACATTCAAGTTAGTAACAGATCTGAAAAAAGAGACTTCAAAGGGATTCAACATAAAACAAAGTATCAAAGAATAATTGAGAGTACAGATACTAAGAAAATGATAGTTACCTCGCCGGTGATATGAAAACTAAGCTCCAACAGAAAAGCAATCAAATCTGCTGTATCTTCATGTTCTTCCTCAGAATTAGATATGTATTCTCTCATGATGTACCATAGCTGAGCATTAGTATCCATCAACAAAAACTGGAAACCACTTTCAGTTAATCTAGGGGCCTCCTTTCCTCTCTGAGACACGAGACCTCGCTGGAAAACTCTCATCATAGAAGAGCTGATGTTTGTAGGCCGATCTGACTGCCCTGAGCTTATAAGGTTCAACAAGAAGCACTCCCATTGTCCAAGGGCATAGGCCTCAAGCTCATCCAGGCTTGGTGGTTTTCCAATAACATTCAAAGGCATCGGTTCCCTTGGCAATATCCCACTGCAGTCAAATGCAAATTAAAATGATAACATCAGCGGTCCAAGAATAAAATTATGCATGCATAATAGAGCCAGGGATAGGTAGAAACAAAGAAAAAAAGGCCATCAAAGCGATAGTTGATGTTTGATCTATAATCAGCAGATAAATGAATCAGGAATATACACATATGAATTAGAAACTTACCCATGTATTAAATGCTGTTGGAGATTGGTTTGGAATGTTGGATTTAGTCTGTAACTAGTTTCCTTTTCCTGCCATAAGGATTTTAAAAACTTTCAGCAAGAAGCAGATAAATCAAGCAATCTGGTTAACAATCAATACACACATCTGCAATCGTGAATGAGAAATACTGGGTCCAAATAGCTTAAAATTTCCCCACAATATGGAAATTGAATATAAGAACCGAAAGGATCGGACGAGAAAGTAGACAAAGTGCAAACCTTTCAACAGTTTCTGTAAAGACCCGCAACTGAATCAATCTATCAAGTGCAACTTTATGCTTAGTCTTCCCATCTGTAAGCACCCACACTTCCAATCGCTCTGCTGTTACAGGAACATTAATGTACAACATTTGCAACACATACTTCTTCGCTAATGGTGGAAGTGACCTGACAGACAGAGAAAAAACCCAATTTACAATTCCACTAAAACGAAAGATACAATAACCCAATAAATCCACCAGAAGAGAGAATTTACCTGAGGATAGCTTCACAGATGAAAGGGTTTTCATAGAGTTTGTCGAGCTTCATGGCGGGTAAAGAAGCCACCATGTCCATGAAATTCTTCGCTATGATTTTTACTTGAGGCATTGCTCACTATATTTATATACTGGAAGTAATCGTTAATACTGGATTCAGTTTGGCTGGGAGGATGCTTTTTGTCACGATCGGAGCTTGATCGGCAAGAGAAGTCGAAGTCTGGGTTGCGAAGAGAGTTTTGGGAAGAAGGAAATTGTATTTGATTGATGATAGATTCTTTCTCAATTACTAATTCAGTACCAGATACAAGTATATATAATAGATCATTGGGCTAGGCCCATTACGATAACGGGCTTAAGACCATATTAATAGAAGTAACGAGTTTAAGGACCGGAATGTAAAATATTATAAAGATAAAAGTCACTTTTGTCTTAAATGATGCTAAACGAAATTGTGATGGATATTGAAGGGTAAAATGGACAAAACCTTTTAACTCCGTGTCACTAGTAGAAAATTCCGTGCAATTAACATGCCACTCGCGCGCAAATGCGCGTGGCATTCAACCCGTATTCGTCACTTCTACTTCTCTTCCCAACTCCAAATCAAATGTAATGAACAGTGAACAATTGACATACCAGAGAGATAGATGGACGTCTTCCAATGGAGATTGTTACCTCTACTTGTGTTGCTCATTTCGTTAATTGTATTCTTCTATGTTCAAGACTCCTCAAAGTCAAAGGTTTGCTTTCAAAAAGTATCATTTTTTTTACTTAGAATCTCCTGAAGAAGATTAGAATTTTAGCTTATAATTATCTATTTATGTTGCAGTTATCTCATAGTGATTGCAGTCTACTTCCTTACAAGCATTATTGGATAACGAGTAAGCGTATAGTCACACCACAAGGTCTCATATCTGGTGCAGGTATGTTTTCTATTCTTGCAATCGAGAGCTAATTATGATTATGGATGGACTTTATGTTTCAATTTTTGTGTTATTTGAGCAGTTGAGGTGAAAGGAGAGAGCATTGTATCTATCCTTAAGGAAGAGGAATGGCACGGTACTTCCAAAACGGGTTATGTAATGGATTATGGAGATGCTGTTTTAATGCCTGGACTGATTGACATGTAAGCTCTCGAATCGAATCTGATTTTATGAGCACGAGTTTTAATCTTATATCTTTCTTCTATTGAAACAACATTTTGACCATGTGACTCGTAGACATGCACATCTTGATGATCCTGGGAGAGCTGAATGGGAAGGATTTCTGTCAGGGACTAAAGCAGCTGCTGCTGGTATTCTACTTTTCCCCTAGTTCATGTATCATTATCCTTATACGAATCTGTTGCGTATTCATGCCTAAGCATTTGGCACTGACTTGTTTTCTCAGGTGGTATAACAACATTGATTGACATGCCACTGAACAGTGACCCATCAACTGTTTCTGCAGAAACTCTGCAACTCAAGGTTACGATGCTTTTGTTGGAAATCTCAATTCTGGTTTCATTATTGTATATATTTTTATTTTCTAGTTAGTTGATATATCAAGAGCTTGTTGAACATTTTTAAAAACAAATTCATGGATATGATCTGTGTTCTCATTTTTCCGATTTCACTTGTGTAATAGATTGACGCAGCCAGAAACAGGTTATATGTTGATGTTGGTAAGCTCTTTGAAGTTTAAGCCATTCTTTTTGTAAACTATTGTTTAAAGGATCCGATCATGTTCATCTTGACCCTATCGTTTACAGGTTTCTGGGGAGGGCTGGTTCCTGGAAATGCTTTCAATGCTACCACCCTGGAATCTCTCCTTAATGCTGGTGTTCTTGGTTTGAAGTATAATCTATAAGCTGATATGATCTGCCACTTTCCATTCACTTTTTATTAATAATCACTGTAAATTATTGATCACTTTTAATAATGTTAGATAGCTCAAGCCCTGATCGTTGATTACGAATTTAACTATTTAATTCAGCTGATTGAATTTCAAGCTCCATGGAGGGTCTAAAAATATAAGTATTGTATTAATCTCAATGGTCAATGATTGTTTGCTACACTACAGTGTGATTTTACGAGTCTTTTTTGCAGTCGTTCATGTGTCCATCTGGTATTGATGACTTTCCTATGACGAATGCCAGTCACATCAAGGTTTGCATGCTGATTCTCTTCTGAAGCATTTAAGCTTGTAGGTGTGATCCTTTTTACATTTCTAACATTATATGTTTCTCATCAAATTTTAAACTTTTTCTTTTGTAGGAAGGGCTTTCTGTATTGGCAAAATATAGAAGACCCTTTACTTGTACATGCTGAGATGGAATTAATTTAGAAAAGCAACTTACAGCTTGGGGATGCTGAAGATGATCCTCGATCTTATCTAACTTATCTCAAGTCTAGACCACCGTCATGGTAAGATTGGTTTTAGTTACCATGATATCATCTGCTTTTTGCTTGTTACAGTTTTATTTTTATAAGATGTCACAATTTCAAAAGTCAATTACTTTCATTCACGGTTACTTATGTGATTAACAGGGAAGAGGCCGCTATTAGAGAACTATTGTCAGTTGCAAAAGACACAAGGACTGGTGGTCCTGCAGAAGGAGCTCATGTTCATATTGTACATTTATCTGATGCTAGCTCTTCCTTAGATCTTATAAAGGTAACTCTTACATGTAGTCTTTTAGGAAAGTGAATCTTTACATCAGTGTGCTATTTCCTTCATTTGGAGAGTATGTCAATTCCATCATCTTTGACTTCCTTTGTGTCTCACATATATAGAGAGCAAAAAGCAGCAGTGATAGCATAACCGTTGAGACATGCCCCCATTACTTGGCTTTTTCAGCAGAGGAGATTCAGGATGGCGATACTCGTTTCAAGTGTGCTCCACCCATTCGCGATGCAAACAATCAAGAAAGTTGTGGAAAGCACTAATGGTATTTTCTAATCCCTTGGATGCTATATTTTCATAGTTTTTTCTCCTCATTTATGATTTGCACTGCTTTTTTGTCAGGAAGGGCATATCGATATGCTCAGCTCTGACCATTCACCAACTGTACCAGAACTCAAACTCCTTAATGAAGGGAACTTTTTGAAGGCTTGGGGTGGCATATCTTCTCTCCAGGTATATATATGCTGACTCCTGAGAAGTTTTAATCAATCTAATCAATATTTTGATTGCATGATTGTGCCGGATTAAGAACTTCATTGATTTTGATTGATTTATGCGCAATGGCAGTTTGTTCTACCTGTGACGTGGTCGTTTGGATTGAAATATGGAGCGACTTTGGAGCAATTAGCTATGTGGTGGAGCGAAAGGCCGGCTAAGCTAGCTGGACTGAAGTCAAAGGTGACCGTGATATAAAATGTCGACTTTTCATCAGATTCAGTCTTTAAAAGCTTACTTGAGCTGAATCTATATGTAAATTTATATTGACAGGGAGCAATTGCAATCGGAAACCTAGCCGATTTGGTGATATGGCAACCTGAAGTTGAGATTTGACCTTAATTCTGATCATCCTGTATTCATCAAGCATCCTGATAATTCAGCCTATATGGGCAAGAGACTCTCTGGGAAAGTGTTGGCGACTTTTGTGAGAGGAAACCTCGTCTTCGAGGAAGGAAAACACCCTCCTGCTGCATGTGGCTCCATTATCTTAGCAACATAAAATAAATACTTTTAGGTTCAAATCCTTGTAAATTAGTTATAGCAAATGTACTAAACAATGTAGATAATCACTTGCTCCCTTACGGTAGCTTGGGTTTCAAGAAATTGGACAAGAAGATGGTTGAAAGTAATATCAAGGATTATTTATTGTTGAATCTCTCATTTTAAGCAGTTCTGAATCAAACAAACTAGAATTTAGTAACTAAATAAATCAAGTCCAAATTAGGTCTGCTCACAGGTCGGTTCCGGTTCAACGACTGGCAGTTTAGGTCATGTTTTCTATGATCCCGTCATGAACCGGTTCTTAGATGGTATCATATCAGTTTAACAAATCGGGTTTTAAGGTTGGTTTTGATTCCTAAAAAATTTAAACCGTTTATGAACCGTTGACATACGGTTCATGTTCAGTTTATGTGGGTTCAAGTTCAAACTTAATTCTTTTAGATTTTTTTTGTTGCTTTAGATTATTATTTAACTTTTTCTAGTGTATTTAAAGTAAAATTTAAGGAATTATTTGTAATAAATAATAAATAATTGATAATTAATAAAAAAAAGTTATTTATTTTTTATTTTGTTGAACCGATTAAAATTATGATTTATGAATCAGCCCGACCCCGATC
>NW_027266421.1:0-90555 GCF_046630445.1 Rutidosis leptorrhynchoides | reverse complement strand
TCTTCTGCCGATGCATCCCTATTTATTCATATATCTCCTACAGCCATAACTATACTTATAGTTTATGTGGATGATATAATTATTACGGGGAACAATTCTACTGCTATTGATGGTTATGTCGCAGCTTTGGCTAAACGATTTTCAATTATTTGAAATACTCATGGAATTTTCCTATCTCAACAGAAGTACGTCTTGGATTTGTTACAACAAACAAACATGATGAACTCCAAACCAGTTACTACTCTTATGGCCAGTAGTCCTACTCTATCATTACATTCGGATTCCAGATTATCAGATCCTACTAAGTATGGACAAATTGTCGGGAGCCTTTAATATTTGCTACTGACACGCCCAGATATTACATTTGTCGTAAATAAGTTAGCACAATTTAACCATCAACCTACGAGTGACCATTGGAATGCTGTAAAACGTTTATTACGTGACCTTGCAAGAACACCAGATGATGGCATTCAATTATACAGGGATTCTCCTTCTCAGCTTCATGCTTTCTTCGATGCTAATCAAAATCCCTTTCTCGATATTCACGCGTTCTCCGGTGCCGATTCGGCAGGAGATCGAGATAAATTTCACTCCACATGCGCCTACATCGTCTTTCTTGGCCGTAACCCAATATCTTGGAGTTCGCGCAAGCAGCGCTCAGTTGCAAGCTCCTCGACGGAAGCGGAGTATCGGGCTGTTGCAAATACAGCTGCTGAACTTCAATGGATTCGAAATCTTATGTCTGAATTGGGTCTTCAACTTCAACGATGTCCCGTAATTTTTTGTGACGATGTCGGAGCAACTCAACTCAGTTCCAACTCGCGTATGAAGCATATTGCAATTAACTTCCACTTTATTCGTGAGCAAGTTCAATCTGGAGATTTGAGAGTTGCTCATGTGGCGTCGACGGATCAAGCAGCTGATACACTTACCAAACCCCTTTCCCGACAATAATTTCAGTATCTCAAATTCAAGATTGGTGTCCGAAATCGATCACCATCTTGAGTGGGCGTAATAGAGGATGAGTGGCATGGGACTCTTTTGTAGCTCTTGTTGACTTTGTCATGTTCGGTTGAATTGCTTTTATCTCTTATCATGTATTTAAAATTTTATATTTCAAAGCGTAGTCTAGACTATACTGTACTGTATACTGTATAAATACATAGCATCAATAAAATACAAGTCAAGCTTTTCAACTCCAATTATATCTATTCTATTATATATTTCTGCACACAATGGAATAAATTTATAATTCAGGGGAGCAACATGAAATCAAGCGTGTTTAATATGCAGGCAGTTTTTGTTTATATTGAGTACTTAATATTAGGGCTGTCCATGGTTCGGTTTGGTCCGGTTTGGATACCAAACCAAACTGAACCACATTCAAAATGGTTTGAGAATTTTCAAACCAAACCGAACTGTTTTCTAGTTTCAAACCAAACCAAACCAAACTAATATAAAACGGTTTAGTTCGGTTCAAACTAAATTTTAACATATAGAATCAATAACCTGTATAAATGGAACGTAGCAAAATATCTAAATAATACGCATTTAACATCCGATAATAGAAAGTGAAACTAGCATTCAAATAAATAAGTAGCTTACAAAATAAAATATTATCTCGTCTACATAACAAAAACTAAAAGCATAATAAAACGACAACTTCGTTTGAATACACCGCAACCTGCACTTTCAAAGCAGCAAAACAAAGATTATAAAAACACGTATTACATTTATAAATTTCATATAATAATAAACTCACATATATATATCTATATTCTTAAAACCGGAAGAAAAAAATTAACCTTCACTTCAACAAAATATGGATTATAAAAACACCTAAACTTAATTATGGATTAATTAATGGGCCATGGACTAGAAAATTCAATGGTTTATTTTCAGTTTTTTTCGGTTTTAATCGGTTTGAACCGAACTAAAATATTTTAAACCAAACTAAACTATTATTAAAACAGTTCGGTCCGGTTCAAACCAAAATGTAAATTTTTTTTTTGAAACCAGACTAAACTATACCAGACCGTACAGTTCGGTTTGATTTTTCGGTTTGAATCGTAACCATGACACCCCTACTTAATATTGATCTCAAACGGTACATTTTCTTATTTTTTCCCCTTTTTTATTCTATGCTTTAACATTAACCTTTATATTAACCTTAAACACTTGATTTGATTCTTCTTAATTGCTATTAACGTTTCTTTAGAGACATGGTATTTTGGCTCTTTCAATTCCCAACATTTCCTATTTTTCAGGAGCTAATGTACTTAAATGTTGGGAATGTACTTAAATCCACTATATTAAGTCTAAATACACTACCTTTCAAAAAAAAAAAGTCTAAATACACTAAAAAAAATAAAATTCTAAATACACTACATTTAAATTGAACTGACATATATACCCTTTTCATATTAGCATTAATTCTATCATATTATCTGACTTCACAATGACACCTCTATATTTAACTCAACTAAATTTTACTCTGCAACTTGAATTAAACGTCTCAAATCAACACATTTCAATTTATTTATTTTAAACAGTATACTCTCAAACTTTTATAAATCAACATTGAGTTTAAATATATTATTATTACTTAATATATATTTTTTACATCTAATTCATATTGTCTCGCTTCTTAATTGAAATACCAATAATTATGTATTTGTATAAGCAGTAGTGTGTGTATATATATATATTGAAAATAGCAGTAGTATATTTCCAGATTACATATATAAGTGTATGTATTTATTTTTTATCTACACATGATTCTCAGTACGTTCATATATATTTTTCTTTTTTAATAAACTTTTGCATGCATGCTTTTAAAGTTTAGTAGGAATGGGATAACGTTTTAATTATCCAATACAAATTCAAAATATAATTTACTTTAAAATAAAAATAATCTTAAACAAAAATAATGAAGTTAACAACATAAAATTATAAAAAAAAAATTATGTAAATAAATAAATTTAGATCAATTTTACTTACAAACTTTATATAAAAACATATTTTTATTAATATAAATAGTAATAAAAAATTGAAATACTCATAATTGTTCACAAATATTTTTTACTAAAAACTTTAATCAATGGGCGCTGGCCCCATTGAAATTTTAATGGAAAAGCTACAAAAACTGTAAGTAAACAATAATTAAAAGGGTCTATGTGTCAATTTAATTAAAATATAATGTATTTAGATTCAAGTGTAGAGGATTTAGACCTACCCATGAATATAGTGTAGACATGTTGAGAATACGTAATTAGATATAAGGTCTCGTTTGATTCGCAAGATGTAATAATTAGATTATATCATATTTTTTTAATTGGAAACGGATATGTATTCGTGAATCCAATTTTACGTTTGAATGCGTGCGGATTACAGTAAACGGATTAATGTGAAAAAAAATTTGTTTGGTTCGATGGTTTCATCGGTAGGATTAGTGATCATACTACTAAATTGCCCTCAAATGAAGCATCCTATAATTTATAAAACACAAGTCGACCAAAACCTACACAATTTTCTCTTCAAAATAAGAACCCTACCCGTCCACCCCAATTAATCGAATTTTGGCGAAATTGTGCGTGATTATATCAATAGCTTCCGATTTTTGAGGTTCTCGGCGATATCCCTATCAAACCCTATGGCATTTGACTACACCGCTCCATTGCCTTGAATCGTGGGTATCACCTCCCAAACATTCGATGCTATTGTAACCTGCTGGCGATGGTGTTGACGTCGTATACGGTTGACAATCCTGGTCGGCGTTTCAGGACCTACAATTGGTACAACAATGTAGGTTATTGTTACAACTAATTTGATTTTTGTTTTTTTATTTCTTGAATTGTATATATGCTTGGTTTCAGTATTATTTTGTTTGTGTGGATTGAACTGTTGACATTTGTGGCCTTTGTTTATGTAGCATGAGTTAAAATGTGGCTATTAGGACTAGCATGATGAAGATGAAGTTTGTCATGGATGGGATGGCAGTGTAATCTTAATCATGAAGCAAGCTTATGACATGGAAAGAGAAAGACGATTCTAACTTGTAGCTGAAAATCAGAATCTGAGAAACCAACTGGTTGAAGTTAGAAATGAAAATTATGCGATTATTATAGAGATTACAAAAGTGGCAGAGGACAAGAATGTGATGGTCACTTATGTAGATTGTCTTGAGGAAGAACCTGATGAAATGAAGAAAAGTGCAGAATCTATGAAGAAAGGCCTTGAGATATTGCATCTTGAAGGAAGGATGATCATGGCAGATGCTAAAAGAAACATTAAGAAGGATCGAGATGGAAAAATAATCCTTGGATTATTTGTTGTTGTAGTTTTAGGTGGTTGGATATTGAGTAATTGGTAATGTGTATATAATTTAGTATTTGATAAGTAGTTTATGTACTGAACTGAAATTTTAGATATTACCACTTGAAGTGGATTTTTGTAGAAAAAATTTGTCATATCCTGTTTGATTATATCAATACTCTACCTGTTAATCTCCAACATGAACCTCACCAAATATTTTAACAATTCAACAAAGACAACAAAGAAAATAAGGAACATAACAAATGAGAACACAATAGGTATATTTTATAATAGGTTTATTAAAGACTCTCAACAAGTAGTACAACTTGTTACAAATCTAAATACAAATTGTTTCATTAATCAGTGTAATTATCACAAATCTAAATACAAATTGTTTTATTACAGACAGTGCAAATTATTGTCTTGAAGCAATCCACTCCTCAAACATATCTTGAGCCAAATTATCCCTCCAAGCACTCCATTAAGGTGTAGAATCAATACATTGAAAATATCTTCAAGCAGATCATCATTCTGGACATCAGTTGGTGGTGCATTCCTTCTGTTTGCTTCTTCCCATTCCTCCTCAATATAATCACGGCCCATCTCTTTCCTACAAGCATCAAAAGTTAGCTAAAATACACAATCATATAGTTCTATAAAAAATTTAACAAATATTGCAACTTACCTGATGAAGTTATGGAGTAAATAGCAAGCTAATACTATCTTGTTGTAGGTTTTCATGCCGTACCATGTAGGACTTCTCAGTACTGCCCACCTCATCTTCAACACATCGAAACACCGCTCAATGATGTTCCTGGCAGTAGAATACCTCAAGTTGAAGAGCTCCTCCTTTGTCAATGGCTGCATCCCATGCCTCTACTCATTGAGATGGTAACGAGTCCTACGGTAAGGTGCAAGAAAGTCTGGAGCATTGCAATATTCGGCATCTACAAGATAGTACTTACCTGCAATATCAAGAAACCATATCACTATAACTTGAAGGGCTAATAAAATCAAACAATGGCCTTCTGGAGAACATTATATAGACTAACCATGTGGGACTGAAAATCCATTACCACGTGAAAGAGCATCACGGAGGACACGTGAATCTGAAGCAGATCCTTCCCAACTAAGGAACACATAAATGAAGTTCATGTTTTGAGTGTACACACCTAAAATATTTATGGCAATATGTCCCTTCCTAGACCTATACCTGGTTTTATCTATCTCAGCAACCCTAACATCTAAAAAGGCACCGTCTAAAGCTCCCACACAACCTTTAAACCATCTCCACTTCCTATCATCACAATCATCTTCAACAGCCTTTGGCTTCTCAAACAATAACTTTCACAGTTTACACATTGCACAAAGAACAAGATTAAAGTTCCTACTAACTGTTTCTTTTGACCTCATGAACATTTGAGAGACTATTGTCATCTTTGTATGATGTCTTAGAATGTACAGAAACATAGCAACCTGTTCATCCACCGATACAGAGCCATTTGATTTTAAACCACCATATTCTACCAACATATCATTCAACTTTTCAAAAGATGTCATATTCATTCTAAGATTGCCAACCATTCTCCTCTCAAATACCTCATCAAACAACCGGTCAAACAATGCAATCCTAGGGCCAACTCTATCATGCATCCTATTTTTGAAATTCAAACTCTCAAATTTATACCTTGCAGATTGAAAGACCACCTGGATAGCATTGTAAAGCGTATTTCTACTGTCCAATGTCCTCTTCATCACCAGGTAAGAAAGAAGGACCACTAGAAACCTCTTCTTCTCCATTGTTATGTTCGAGATAAACCATAAAACAAACAGTAGATAGGAGATATTATCAATTCAGCATCAAATTCGACTCATATATCAAAAGGTAATTTTAATAAACCAAAGAGATCGAATAATACCTAAATTGGCCGGAGCTGGTACTCGTCGATTATCTTCAAAATTGGGGATCGATCTTTTTTCTGGTTTTGTTCACTTTACAATCGTCGGGATCGAGAACGTAGAGATCGAAATTGGTCGGGATCAACGATCTCTGAGCTTGGGCTGGATGGATTCGTCAGGGGTATCGTCGGTGGTTGAGAGAATGGTGAATTGAGATTTTTAGTCGAGTTGAATAAATGAGAAGGAAGATATAGTTGAAAGGAGACAGGGGTATAATTCGTAATTTTTTTTGATATTTTGTGGACATTTTGATCAATTCGTACTAAATGTGACATTTGGGCGAATCCGTCGAGAGTCGGATTCACGAGGAAGTGCTATGTACTCCTTACTAATTAACCATATTAGTACCAAATGTAAATTGAATACGGATTGCGTTAACCTATAATCCAAACGCCAAATTAGCCTTATATTAATTTGCAAAGCCAATCCGATCTCTAATTAGACAAACCAAACGAAATCTAATTGAATTTAATTAGTGAATTTTAATTTTTTTTCACCCATTGAAATATCTTTAGGTACTCACATTTTCCGTTATATAGATTAATTTGATCATAGATACATATTAATATTCATATTTTAATAGAATTTAATATGATACATAAGATCACGAAATTGACCCCAATTAGAAATCTTGAAACAAAAGCTGATGTGGCAGCATAGAGATCATCCCAACTCATTTCCAATTGCTAACTTGTCAAGCTCTCCTTGTAGAGCTTCTACTATTATTATATATTAGTCAGTAGATCCGTCCGTTGGACGCAAAAACCCGTACTTTTAAAAATTAATAATGTAAATATATATTATATAAAAATTTATATTTAAATATTTATATTAAAAATTATTAAATCTATAAAAAAAGAATTATTTTAACTATATATCAATTATAACTATTTTGATTTGATTTCAAAATATACAATCCTATTAAATTTAAAATTTATTTTGTTTTCAGAAATAATAAATATAGCAAAAGGTAAGAGTTACGTATCAAAATTTCATAATAAAATTTATAATTGCATCTAATCAATTTAATTATTCCTATTGTTTGAAAAATAATATGTGCCCGTTTTAATTAAGAATGAAATTATATTAACGGATTTTTATGAGGAATAATAGTTTAAGAAAAAATAATATATATTATAATTTAATTAGGAATGATTTTTTTCATAATATGCCCGTTTAAATAGGAAAATGGTAGATGTATCCGTTTTAATTAAGAATAGGAAAAAAGAAAATATGAATTTTATTAGGATTATTTTTGTAATAATAGATAGGAAAATAATTAGGAATAAAATTATTATATTAGGAAAAAGTAATTGGTAGAATTTTATTAGGAATCCTTACGTTTTTATTTTATTTTTATTTCTTAATTATAATAGGAAAAAAGAATAATAAGATTGATTTAAAATTATAACTTGATTATTAATTAAACTCAAAGTTCTTGAATATATGTGTCAAATTACTATTCATTAATAAAACGTCATGTGCCGAATGCTGATTTGACAATAAAATTTATAATTAAATTGCAATCGAAACAAATTGAAAAAATCTCTCCATTATCTATAAAATATAAATAAATATAAATGATAATAGGAGTCAAATCTGGTACGATCTTTTTTTCTTTTTTCCTTTCGGAGGATTTTGAGTCTGTACAAGTACAAAATCTCATTAACTAAATGGTAAATCGGCCATAGGATCAAATAATTAAGAGAATTAAATAAATAAAATAAAATAAGATATCGCCACGTACTAAAAGCAGTTGAAAATCTTACACTACTTTTACGGTATATTAAATGATAAGAATTAAAGATTTGTGAGGTTTCGGTCACTATATAAGGAGAATAGTTCTAATTAACATGAGGAAAAAAAGAAAAATAGGGGTATAGCTAGAGTTTCACTTGAAAAAGATTTACAATATCAATATATAATTTCTTTACGAATAGCAAGAGAGAATGGAAGGGAAAAGAGTTTTTGCAATTACCCTGATGATGGTAGTAGCCATTATGTTGATGTTCGCCGTAAATACGAATGCTCAATTCCCCGCTGACTGTTTCAAAAAGTGTAACGAGAAATGTAAGACTGTTAAACCAGAGGCTGCTTGCATGACAACATGTCTGTTGGACTGTGTTCTTCCACCTAAGATGCATCAGACTGTACTTAATTGATATCTTATCTATTGTAAGTTTGTACTGATCATATAAATTAAGAATAAAATAAAGCTATTACTTTGGCAGTAAATAATTAATTTTTTAATTACTGTTAGTTTATCAATTATCCATTTCGGAGTATTTCTTGAACATGTTAGTACGTACGTTAGGGTTTGTCACACTACAATTCTCAGATTTTTTGACCTTGATAATATGATAGATCCACGTCTTAGGTTATCTCTGTAAACTACGGAAAAAAACACGAATATTAAAGTGTAAAATTCGAAGAAAACAAGATAAAAGAAACTAATGACATGAGGATAAACTAAAGTGGTACATAATACGCACACAATACGCTTTTTTTAGGTAGTCCAAAACTGTTGAATAAAAAAGAAAAACTTCTCCTTAAATCTGCTGGAGTTGAAAACACTATTATTATTACCCACGTGTTTCCGAGGCAGCGCACTGTTGTATAACGGAACCCTAATAGGTGAACACCATTAACTATTCTCGGATTTTTCAAAACCGGAAATATTAATCGTATTAATTAACTTGATTCCAGGTAGTCTGAAAACCGGAAAAGCTTGTCCCGTGATTACTAAAACCGGAAATAGCTTTTCCCATTATTAAGCATTTTAAAATTAAAAAATACAGCTAATGGACGGTAATAGTAAAATAATTAAGATTATGTTTTTTGCATTCACATGTTCTCACGTGCTTTTGCACCAAAAAGAAGAAAATTTATTGGGCGACACAATATGAACATACTAATAGCTAATCATTTTTGAAAAACTATTCAATTTAAAGGGTGTCCACTAGCTAAATCTGCATGATCAGAAGAAGAAGAGATCATTTTTGAATAATTGTCAAATACAAAATTAGATGAAGCCACTTCCGGTTTTGACATATTCGGGAATAGTTTTCTCGTGACTGGTACAACCGGGACTCCATTTCCGGTTTTGACATACCCGGGACTCACTAATCCGTTAATTAGTATTAATTATCCGGTAATGGTAAATTCGAGAATGGTAGATTCGTCTACCGAGACGCGAAAATTCATTTTTTCGTCCACCTATTAAGACTGAGTATTATTTTATAATTTTCCCCGTGTTTCCGTTCAAAAATTTTACCAAGAAAAATTTTCATGTATTAAACAATGGAAAAATTTTACCAAGAAAAACTTCCCTAAGTGGCTTGATTTCGGAGAAATGGAGGATGTATATGTTTTTTTTATATATATATAAAGAAGGAAGATATTATTGTTAATTTAATTAACCATACCAATTATAGCTAAAATTTATGTTGATATTATCGACAACATCTTCTGTAATTCGATAATGAGAGTGAATCATAAATTTGTGTATGACATCACAAGACAGTTCAATTTAAAAAAATAAAAAAAACACTGAAAGCACACGTGACAAAATGCATATTCAAAATTCCAAAGAAAGTTATGGTGAATAAATTAAAAATCTATATAATATTATTAATTTCTCAATTGAAAAACACAAACATATATCGATATTTATATCGATCATTCGAAGTCCCACTCGACCAATTTGACAAACTTAGAGTTATCTAGACTACTCTCAATTGCCAAAACACATTGCAGTGGCCTACATCAGCCTATGGAGATTTGAAGCTTGTGATTTTCAAGCCCCATTGACCACCACAACTGTAAACGGAATTCTCGACTGTGAATGAGTATTCGTCTCCATTTTTAGTGTGCGAGGAGGGGCGTTCGGCGAGCATGTGAGCTGAACGGACGGAGGAGTTGGTGGTAAGACATCTTTGATTTTAACGGTAGTAGTAGTAGTAGTACTAGTAGTAGATGCCATTCTGGCTATGAAGAAGGTGAGAAAAACAACTAGTCACAAAATGACTCATTGTTAAGTTAGATTAAAAATGAGGAATTCTTAATTTTTGTTAGGAATTGGGATATGTTTAATGAGGGGATTTGGGTTATTTATGTAGCAAATTAGAAGCAAATCCTCTTCCTTTACTAATGATAATGATGATAAAAAAAATAATATGGAAGGTAATAAACAAAAATTTATTGAGGAAAAAATTGGTATATGAGGTTTTTTTTTTCTCCTTTTTTTATTTGACTCAAAGTTTGTCCCTTTTTATCTGTTAAAATTATAACTTAAAACTTTTTTTTTTTAAGATTAAATAACTTAAACTGATTTTATATTTTTGGTTTTAAATAATAAAGACAACTCAACAGTAGCACATTTTGACCATTTATCTTGTGTTATCTCATAATAATAGTAATAATATATAGTGTATATGTATGAATTATGAATTATGATGAATTATAATATATATATAGAAAAAGAACCCATTAAAAAGAAAATAAAATTAAAGATTCTATAAATCCATCATAAATTCCTAAGAATCCTCATCGATTTCCATTCTTAATTACTTAAAAAAACTAAATAAAAATTAGCTTTTCTTTCATTGGAAACTATACACTGTCACTAGGTATCGGAATTTCCATCTTAGAAATGTTTATCAATCAATCAACCAATTTCCCAATCACCCCATTCATCGAATTTAGGCTTCATTTGGATACACGAATAAGATAAATTTATCCATTTGAACTCTTATAGCGCGTTTGGAACGATAGATTTAACCGATAATAAAGATATAAAATGACGAATAAATAACGTTACATATGAAAGTACAAAATCCGTGTACAAAATTCCATAACTAGATACGATGAACAAATTCCATAACTAGTTATGGTAAAATTACGAATAAGATAAAATTCTTGTATGGTGAAAATCATACAGGAAACAAAATGAATAAAGAAATTATATAAATTATCGATAATTTAGGATAAAATTCCTAGTCTAAACTAGATTAAGAAGTTAATATCATCGATAATATCTTTCTTAATTCAACTATTAAGATAAAATATAAAAGTATATGTGTGAGGTCAAAAGGTACATCTAATATCACAAGACGGTTCATAAATAAAATAACAAAGACATAAATAACATTACCCGATGAAAGCACAAACCTCGTATTCAAAATTCCATAACTAATTATGGTGAACAAATTAAAAATCTATATAGTATTATTAATTTCTCGATTGAAAACAAAACAAAACAGAGACCCACATCGATATTTATATCGATCAGTCGGTTCCCCAATCGACAATTTTCAAAAACTTAGAGTTATCTAGACTATGGTAGATCCCATCTCCTCTCAATTGCCAAAACACATTAGAGTGGCCTACATCACCCTTTGGAGAATCGAAGCTTGTGAATTTCGAGCCCCATATACTAGAACAACTATAAACGGAATTCGTGACGGTGAATGAGTATTCGTCTCCATTTTTGAGTGAGCGAGACTGACTCGACGAACATGATAAACTAACTGACAAAGGATTTGACGGCAAAACATCTTTGATTCTAACGGTAGTAGTAGTACTAGATGTCACTATGGCTATGAAGAAGGTGAGAAAAAAAACAAGTGTATTGGCAAAATGACTCATTGTTATTGTTAAATCAAATTAAAGATGATGAATAGTTAATATGTGTTAGGAATTGGGATATACTATTGTTTAATGTGGGGATTTGGGTTATTTATATTGTAAATGAGAACAAATCTTCTTCCGTTCGTACCTTATAAAAATTAATAATTTAAATATATCATATAATAATTATTTATATTAAATATTATTAAATATATGTCAAATATTATATCAAAAAGGAATTATTTAAATTTTATATCAATTATAATTATTTGAATTTTATTTCAAAATCTATAATTTTATTAGAATCAAAATTTTATTTTGTTTCCAAAAAGAATAAACGTAGTAAAAAATAAACATTACATATCAAGATTTGATTTGATAATAAAATTTATAATTACATCTAATCAATTCAGCTTTTTTTATTGTTTGAAATATAAGATATGCTCATTTTTATTAAAAATAGAAAATAAGTATACTAGATTTTTATTAGAAATAATAGTTTAATAAAAATTAGAAAGAAAATAATATATATTATACTATAATTAGAAATTTTTTTTTTAATAATATGTCCGTTTGAATAGGAAAAAAGATATATGCCCGTTTTAATTATAAATAGGAAAAAGAATATAATGAATTTTAATTTTAGGAAAAATTATTAATTGTTTGGAAAATAAGATATGCCCGTTTTAATTAAGAATAGAAAAAATATATAGTCGATTTTATTAGGAATAATAGTTTAATAAAAAATTAGAAAAATAATATATATTGTAATTTGATTAGAAATAATTTTTTTATAATATGTCCATTTGAATGGGGAAAAAGAATACATGCCCGTTTTAATTAGGAATAGGAAAAAAATATAAGGAATTTTAATTAGCAAAAATTTTTTAATAAAAAAATTAAAATATATATAGTGTATTATAATTTTATTAGGAATAATTTTTTTAAATAATAGATAGGAAGTTGATTAGGAATAAAATTATTATATTAGAAAAAAAATTGATAGAAATTTTATTAGGAATCATTATATTTTTATTGTGTTTTGATTTCCTAATTAAAATTGGAAAAAAATAAATCATTGACTTAAAATTGTAACTTAAAACCTAATTAAACTCAAATTCTAAAATACATGTATCAAATTACTATTCATCAATAAATCAACATGTGTCGAATTTTGATTTGACAATAAAATTTGCAATTGAATTTATAATTGGAACAAATTGAAACAAATTTAAAATTGAAAAAAAATTCGCTATTATCTATAAGATTTTGACGCCATCCTATAATAAAACGATCTATAATTAAAAGATCGAAAAGATAATTATTTCAATATAATTTCGTTGATTACATAACAATAGAATGTTATTATGGTGGAAAAAATCCGATCACAATAAAAACAAAACAAAACTTCTCCTGATTAAAAAAAAAAATCAATCACAATAAAAACAAAACGAATCTTCTATTAATTAATTAAATAATTAGTAATTGTATTGATGAGGGGAAAAAATTCCTACCGAAGCTTCTTTTTGAAAAAAAACAAAACTATCTTAGCAAAAAAAATCGTACGGAAAACTTTTGTTCTTACCGGTGTGAATTTAGTATTGTGCATATAGCTATCTATATACTTGTAAAGTAAAAATAAAAAAGAATAAGAATCTCATATGATTAAAAATAAGTAATTGATATATGATTAGAAATAAGTAATTGGTAGAATTTTATTAGGAATTATTATTTTATTGTGGGATTTGATTTTTTAATTAGAATAGGAAAAAAAAGTATTTACTTAAAATTATAATTTGATTCCTAATTAAACTCAAAAACTTAATTTCTAATTAAAACGCCATGTGTCGGATATTAATTTGACAATAAAATTTTCAATTAAATTATAATTGGAACAAATTGAAAAATTTCTCTCTATTATATAAGATAATGGGAAAAAAATATGGAAAGGTAATTGAGGAAAAAATGGGTATATATGGTCATTTTTGGTGTGTTAAAATTTTAAATAACTTAAATTGAATTTATAATTTTGGTTCTAAATAATAACGACAGCTCAGCAGTCAGCAGTAGCAGATTTTCATCATTTATCTCGGATTATCTCATAAGAATAATAGTATATAGTGTATATGTATGAATTATGATATGTATAAACTATATATAGGAAATAACTCATTAAAAAGAAAGAAAATAACATATTCCATAAAATCTATCCTACATTCATAGAAATCCTCCTCAATTTCCATTCCTAATTACTAGAAAAACTAAATAAAAATTAGCTTTTCTGAATTTCTATCTTAGTACACTCTCACTAGAAGTTATATATAGTCTAAGATATATCCCATCTTTGAAATAATATTTTGGGCTTAGCCCACCACATATGTGGCAGCCAACAATGGGCCAAGAATGCTACATTCGTAGGCTTTACTTTTAGCCATTGGGCCCATAACTTCCTGATTTACCACTTTACTAAGGAAGTTACACTTGAACCCTTAAACTATGGCTCTATCGACAAATTAACAAACATCACACACGGTCCGTTTACCATTTGGGTCCATTTCGTTATGACGTCGTTATTTCCAGCTTACGTGGTAGTGACGATGCCGTTAACTACCAGATGCTCGCTGAGATGGCAAAGATAGGGACCCGCTTACCTAACAAACAGAATTTCAGGAATCAAAATGTAAAAAAAAGAACTCTAGATATTGAACTTCATCTCCTTCCTCAATCCTCCGGTCCGGAAAAAAAAAAACAGTCGAACCTCGATAATATAATATTCGATAATTAATAATCTCGTTGAATTAATAATTTTTTCGTTCTCAAAATATTATTTTAAAAGTAATCATATCTCGATAAATTAATAATTATACATAGTCATAATGCTTAAAAATTGATGATTCATATAGTCGATCCCATATAAAAGTTGAGGCTTATTATTGTTGGTAGTGTTGTATCTCGATAAATTAATAATCTAGATTAATTAATAAAGTTTAGCAAATGTTAAATCAACCATAGTTTAAGTCGCCGTGTGTGATTTTTGTTAGTTTATGGACCCAAGCGTTAGACGAGGCATACATTTTCTGTCTCCGATGTGATGGATTATGCGAGTCAGTAATTGAGATACTTTCATTATGAACAATTGAAAACAAGTAGAAGTTTACACGACGTACGGAATTATACGATTTTGGAAAAATATAAAAATAATGAGCTAATACACAACGTCAAAAAAAAATGAGCTAATACACAAACATTATTGGAGATAAACCAATCCAATATTGTAGTTTAAATCTGGTTTAATTTCGTTAGTTAATTCAGACAATATCGATCCTAAAAATAACCATTAACAAAGTTATAAATTTACTACCTTCATATCAAAATATATATTATTTATATGAATATATATTTAATCAATTCTGATAGGGATTAACTATTTTATTAGTTCGATCGTTAATTAGAAAAACCTAACTCACTCATTCTCCCATTGAGATTTCCTGACCCAATTATTAGAAGTAATATTATTATTATCCCAACTAAGAAAGAAACCATTAGGTTTTACCTTCCAGAACACATCCTTATGCCTAAAATCTCTCCCACGCTGAAAAGCATGCCAAGAAGCCATAAATCTTTTCCAAATAGCTTCACAATAATACAAATTCCCATCTTGTTCGTTGATACTCCATTTATAATCTTCTCCTTCGTTGAGTGAATGCACTCCAAGATTCAGATGACCTTTGTTTGAAGTGCAACGGATTTTCATCGGTTCGGAATTCTCCGGTAAGGCGTTGATTATGTGAACGGAGATTGAATTATCAGTTGAGTTTTTCTTCCCCTCAGCTGTGTTAATAATGGTTAAAGAGAAAATTATAAGAGAGAGGGTTAGGACTGAATTATAATTTGACATTGTTTTTGTTAGAAGAAATATCTGTATGGTTTTCTTGATTCTTGCTTTTTATAAGCCCATAAAAAATATAGAATATGACTTTGATTGGGAAACATCTTTTTAATGTTTTTAGAATGATTTATAGTATTTTCTATCATGTTTTGCACCGAACTTTTTTCTCTCTCTTTTTTTAAGTTTTGCATCGAACTTTTAGACATTTAGGTATTGAAAAATCTAATTTATTTTAACCTAATGTCTAAACAAGATGAGAAATTTTGACGTAATCGATTAAGATTGTTCTTTTATGATCTAAAAGTCACTAGTTTAAGTCATGAAAACAACGTTTTGTCACGTCTCGATTATTCAAGTCGACGACGTGCCAACTTGCTAGGAAGATGGGGCCGTAAAGATTGGAGGGAAGCGCTTCAGTGGAGAACCTAGATGTGCAGGAACGAGATGCCTCGTTCCCTCGGAAGGTCAGGCATGCCAGCTCGGGAGGCGAGTGGCTTGTCTTAGTCGGGAGACTTGACTCGGATGGAGGGATGAGGTCATTCCTGCACAAATTGGTCGGGGGTTGGAGCCGCCTCCCTGATGAGCCCAAGGCAGGGCGAAACCAGTCGGCATGGCAAGACTCCAAATAGGCTGGGACGGGATCGAACCTCAAGATGACAGGATGTCGGCAGGCCGAGTGCCGCATGTACTCTAAGTACGTGATAATTTTACCCTTTAATGTCTAAATAAGATGGCTTTGATTTGTCCTGCTCAAGGTTCGAATCGTAATCCATATTTAAGTAAACATTCCGATAAATTCTTAAATCTATTTTTCTTTTTAATTTATGAATAAAATATAGAATTTCGTTTCCTTTTTAAGAGTATAGCTTATGATCATTGAGACATTTTTCCTAATTTAATACTGTATTTGAGTATTATACTAGCAAGCAGAAGCCGACAGACAAAAGATAATAACAAACGTATCCATATGGAGTCATGGTGTATCATATCACACATCTCATCTATTTTATCTGTTACTGTTAGCTTGATTTCAGATTTTTTATTGTTTTTTTCATCATAATATGAAATTTATATTTAATGAATCTAAAAAAAGTTTATATTTAATAAAGTTCATCGTCATTTTCTTCTCTTTCTTTTCTTTTTCTTTTTTTTTTTTTTAAAAAAACTTTTTCACCATGCAATCAACAAATAGTTTGGTGGATACATCAATCATACAAATTACAATAATTTCACTATTCGGGGGTTGTGGATGAGGTACCGGAACCCACGTTACCAAATACTGATGATTATATATTGTTTTAATTTACTCAATCTTGGAAAATAAATCTCTAACCAAATATATATAAAAAAATATTCTTGAAAAATAAATCAAATATTTTGCTTTGTGTGTAGGGCTAACATGTCTATCATTCTATTGTATAGTGGATTACATTTCTAAAAAGTTTAAAAAGAAATATTCAAAAAAAAAGTTTTAAAAGAAAACGTAAGGAAACTAGTAAATATATAAATATATATTTTTTAATTCTTTACCAAAAAAAAAAAATAATGAACACGACAGAGCACGTGGCTTATCAGTAAAAGTCTTATAGCAACACTACTTGATGGATCCGAAACTTTGAAAATACATTCTTCATCTCAATATATATTTTTTAAAATATTAATATATAAAATAAAATAAAAAAACATAAAATATAATATATTTTAATCTAAATTATACGAAACATATAAAAAACGTATACTCACCGACAAACGGAGGGAGAGGAGTAGTAGTTACAGCTTCCACAAACAAAATCCCCGACATCAAGGCGTTTTTCTAGCAACAAATTCAGGAGACGAAAGCTAATATCTCCGTTTCCACGTTTCATTTATTTAGGTTTTGGCTTTTTTCCTTTTTTTTTTCTTGGTTTCGTCATCTCATATTATTGTTTTGTTTGTTTGTACTGTATATAATTTTAACTTGGTTAAATTAAGATTCGTTAGCCAAATGATTATCGGAGTTTGTTTAATCCTGAAAATCATGTTGTCACAGAATCGATTTTGCATAGATGCGAAAATGATTAGACTCATTTTATGTAATTCAATTGACCGATCAATCAATACCTTGGTTGATAAATAGACCAGGCCCACGTTCAATCAAAGCATGATATAGCCCAAGATTGTTTGGGTAAAATAAGATAATTGAGCCTGTTTTAAAATTAAAATCAGCCCACCTTTTACTACGCTGTTATTTGGATATTTAGAAAAAATGGGTTTCTGACATTTGGGCCCTGAAATTGTTCTGTGACTTTTTTCATGGTGACACGTGGACATTATTTTCCATTAACAGAGAGTTAACAGTGTTAATTCTAAAACAACAACATTAACGGGAGTTAATCCTTTTCGTGTTGTAGGCTTGTTGAGATTACGACCGAGTTGTAGTGTTGTTGGCCTATCGAGTTGTTTCCGAGTTCTAAGCTTGTTGGGATTATAACCGATTCTTTTTTCCTAGTTAAAGTCTTGTTGGACTTATCGAGTTGTAGTCTTATAATTGGACTTATCGGGTTCTAGTCTTATTGAGGTTACCGTCTTCATGCCGATCGCAACTACAACCTCCGCTCAACAGCACCCCCAAGGCTGAGAGAGGAAAGCCGAAAGAGACTTGTCTCGATAGAGAAAGCGAGACTGGGAGAGGAGATGTATGAACAATCGACGCTTAAGTGTGAGTTGAAAGATTAATTGATGACGTGGTTAAAACTTTCCACTTGTAATTTTCTAAAAACTATAAAGATATACAAGAATAATAGAATAGAGATAAAATCATTAATCGATGATGTGGATTAATTTATAGAGATAATATCATCAATTCATCATTGATTGATGTGTTGTAATTTTCCACAGCAATATTTACAGGAAGAATAGTATAGAGATAAAAATCCTACATGATGAACTAGAAAAAAACTACTAGTAATATTAATTCGAGGCACGCTTTGTCCCATCTTTCAAAGGCAATTGAGATGGGGATATTCATATATATGTAATGTCTATATCGAGTTTGCTTTAGATATATAAAATTTGAGTGGTAGTATAATATTTTTCATTATAAGTGATTGATTACGAAAGGTATGAATTTATCAATCCAATTTTTGGGCGAGTTTTATTAAAAAAATAAGAAATATTTAGCGATAAGTTGTCATATTTATACATATTTTTTTTGGATAAAATAGAAAAGTTCTTAATCATATTAAATGCGAATAATTTCGAAAATTAAAATTACCAGTCTTCAAATTAGGTTAAAATCGTTCATATTATCGAAAGCATCTTCCATCACTCAATTATTAAGACAAATTTACAAAGAAAGGAGGAAAGCCGAGATCACGTACATGATTTGAATTAAACTCTACTGATTGAGTTGATAGAAGGCATTTGAACTAATTTTTTTATTGATATAATTATATTTGTATATTGATAGACATAGATAATGCCTTTTAGGGTTGTGCTATTCAAGAAATGAAGCAACGATATATCTATGTTGATTAATCGTTTTCATGGTTTGAATAGTGCGATCACTGATCAGTCATTGTTAATTTTTGTTCAATCAATTGACTACCACTATTGAGTATGCTTATACGTATAGGACGTTTGTCCCCTCCACCCCCAAAATATTTGCATAGTCGAGAGATTAATTATTACTACAAAAGCGATATATTTATATAGTTTTTTTTTTTTAAGTCCATACATTTATATATAGTTTGCAACCCGACAGTGAATAAGCTACACAGGGACGTGGTCCAATTGATGAACATCTTCGTTCATTCGTAAGGTGAGAGGTTCGAGTCATGTAGTCAGCACAAAATTATAATGCAATAAAAAAAAACTAACGAATAAGTTGTATTTGGTATGATCATTAAACTAAAAACTAAATTTTAGAATCAATAATACAAGATTTAAACTCTAATATGTACATATTAATTTATTTATTGAGAAAGTTATTATTCGGAATATTTATAATAATTAATAATTATATACACGAGGCATTAGTTATCTCAATGAGGTTGCGAGTAACTCAAGGTTTTTTTTTTATCTGACTATTTTGGACATAATTTATGATACATTTCCAATTCTAATTCTTAGAAATTTAATTTTAGGGGTTGTTTCGTCAGTGGAAACGAAGTAATGTGTCGGCATGGAGAATACGTAAGTAGATCAAAAGTTTGATTGAAATCATATATAGTATGATGAGTTCGGCAACGATGTATGCATATATGATCTGTACGTGACCAACATGACTTGCTCATGAGTCATGATATATTGATCGGAGCTTGTCGTCGGAATAGCGATGTACTATTATTACCCTTGCTTGTGATAATAATCAAAGTTTTAGGTCATGTCTCAAGAAAAAAAGAACTTTTTTTAATATGAAGAGAATAGATTAATTTCTCCTAACATGGCAATCCCTCGTTTGTAAGTCATGAAAACTCGTAGAAGCAGAAATAGAACATATACTAGTAATACCATATCTCAAAAAAATATTCATTGATCAGGACCAAGAGAAATCTTTCTTCCAGAAAACATTATCATTGCTAAAGTAAAATCCATCTTCCCTGACCAACCAAGAACATTTCCTAAGCGGACCGCACCGATGAAAATCTCTAGGAAACTTAAAGGCATCAAATCTTTTCCTCTTGTCGTCCCATTTCATCGTACACTGGTAATGATAAAGTCCCCATAAGCTAGCTTTGAGATTCCAACTGTAATCGTCGCGTTCTTGGAGAGCTCTCCCGCCGAGATCCATGTCTTGTGATATGCACCAGATCACCAGAGGCAAGGAGGAATTGTTAGTGAATCCATTGATCACTCGAACCTCGTATTCTATCTCCGAGAAGTGCTCTTCCCGGAGAGTCGAGGAAAGGAAGATGATGAAACAAAGGCTGAGAATTATCATTAGGGTTTTGGAGAAATTCTTCATGTTAGCTCCTCTGCAAGCCATCTTCTCTTTTGGTAGTGGAATAGTAAAACGTAATTAGTTGCTTATTTTGCTTTCAGAAATGTAATTTGACAAGAGAAAATGTTTGTAGCAAGGTTCACAAAGCTACCTACTACGTACCTGATTTTGTTTTCCAACAAAAGAGAGTCGATCTTTGTTGTTCTTTATATAGGAAAGTATTGGACTTCTAAACTCGAAGACGCTCAAATCTTTACTGTTCAGTTAAATTAACGAAAGACCACAAGTTTTTCTTTTTCCTTTTTTCACAAGACCAATGGCCACAAGTTGCCAACTTGCCATGGTTCTGTTTGGCCGTTTGGGGATGGGTAAAAGCATGAATTGCACCCCGACATTCACATATTCCGCCTCAAAAGACCTTACCATTATCTTACTATCAACATTAACCGTAACGTTTAATTTTTCCATCATGCCGTTAAATCAATTACCACACAGCATAACTAACCAATCAAACATTACAGTTGACGATGATTGAAAGATAACGGTAGGGTCTTTTGAAGCGGAATATGCAAATGGTAGGGGCCAATTCATGAGTTTATACTCAGATGGTACTATCCAACAAGTTAACGATATACTTCAGAAAAATACCACGATAACAATATCCAAATATAATTATTTCCATTTTAGATATAGTTATGAAAACTCTACCACAAGGGCGATAATTCCATTTCCATGGAAAGTGGCCACCTATAAGGCAAACCTATTGTCCTACAATCATCTACTACATAGTATTTATCTAACCTTGACCATCATCTGTGAGGCCTACCAATTGAGAAATTGTGTTGTCAAGGCAAGAGAATTTAGCCGAGAACTCCTGGAGTTGAGGAAAGTCAACGCAATCTGATTCCCACTGCGAAAGGCCATTGCCAATCATCTTCAAACCACTTTGCAACAACTCCATTCCCTTGTTTATTTCATCTGGAAGCTTCCTCCTCTTCATCGGTTTCTCAATATCCATCCTCTTACAAGTAACTTCGACCCTCTTTCGCTTTATAGACTCCGAATTCTTTTGGACTATTTCTTTCAGAAGCGTGCCTTCCTTTACAAGCAAGCCAAGTTGGTCACTGGTTGGAGTAACAGAAAGTAGAGCCATTTCTTTCTCGAGAAGAACCTTCAACTCAGACATGAATTGTGCCTCGTCAGCTTCTTTCCCAGTCTCGATATCATACGAAAGAGCGGCGTTCTGTGGCACGAATTTCCATAGCTGATTGCAATCTGTGTGTGCAGCGAAATACCCAAAAGCTGCTATTGCCAGATGAACCAATGCCCAGTGATGCTCTCTCAAAAGAGAATGATATAAATCACAAACATTGGTGCTCTTTGCACAGTCGTCTCCTTCTGACATAGACATGTGGCCGAGTCCTGCCACGAAAACAGCCAATTCTGGTTTGCACTCAGATAACTCAGTTTCTGAAGCTTCAGGCCCTGAAATAAATAGGTTCCGAATCTCCGAAATGACTCCCTCCATCTCATCAGACGAATAAAGATGTTTTAAATTTGAGATGATGCCAAATGTTTCACTTAGAAGTTTAGAGCAATGAGCCTTCATCTGCTTGTCCATGGCACTTTTGTACTTCTGACTAATAGCAACCAAAAGTTTTAGAGTCTTCATGTCTACATCAGATATGCTGACCTGACTAAAAACACATAAAACTCCATTCAATCGGTTATGTATGAGAAATTATGAGCTGTTTCAAGAGACGAGAATTATTTGAAAAACTGTGGTCCAAATGATAATAAACATGTTAGGCAAGGAAATTTTCAAATACCAACTCAGAAGTAAACATGGGGAGCACGGGGAAGCAGAAGTTTCTTTCAGCAAAATTATGAGACCTCAGATTGCTGATTTCGTCTCAACTAAAATATCATGCATTTTAAATGTAAAGAAATTAATGAAAACTTACCCCGACTGCAAAGAGGAAGATAGAGCGAAGACAGGAAGCCCAAATACGCCTGAAACGGAAGTATCTGACATTTTCTCTTTGAAGCTTTCTATGAAGCCATAATAATCAGTGATGGTTTTCTGTCTGACGGTACTTTTCAAATTATCTGACAATAAATTCAGAGGAAAGCCTTCCAACACTAAAGCCACGTACACAATAGATGATGTGTTATCTCGACTTAAAGAATTATAAACCCAATCTACTATAGTTGGGATACAACTGGTAAGAATCAAACAAATTGATCTTGCTAGTTTCCTGAGAGCTGAGCAAGGAATGAGAACCGATTCTGGAGAACCAACAGACTTCATTAACTCACAGAATTTAACAATCATATCATGCACCAAATCTTCCTCAGCATACTGCACTAAAAAGCACCAAAGTTCCATTATGATCTCCCGGCTCATAAAGTGGGGATGGAAGAAATTCTGAAGAAGGAAAGTTTCCACTTCTGCCCAGACAATGCCTGAAGATACCACAACCATGAAGGTTTTCAGGGCATGTAAGATGGCTTGAAACATGGGCTCGCAAATTAATTCCATATTTTTGCCAGAACCATATGTCTGAGGAATTTGCAGAGTAAGGACAGAGGAATATACATCTTCATTAATTAATATATCCAAAAACCAACCAAGCTTTCGAGCGATCAAAATTTTTACATCTTCTTCAACACCAAGGGAATATCTCATTAAACTAAGAAATAAAGACACCCGACCAAGCAAGCATAATCGTGCTGCTGGCATAGTTTCATTGCTTACCGAAACTATCTCAACCATTGAAGCAGTCAAAAAATTACTGCTTGTTTCTGCTTGGATCGAAGTTGCATGACACTCATCGCCGAATAACCACTCTAGCACATCGATTTTGAGCTCCTCCTTCCGCTGAGAAGAATTATAGAAAGAAGTAATCAAATCCAAACATGTTTTCTCCAAAAGGTCCATCGATAACTCGCTGGCAACTTGCAAATGTTTAACCTGACACATTGATATTATCAATGTCAAAATCATCAGAACACAGCCTGATATTTCCTTGTAAACTGGATACACTTCGCAAGGATACATGGAACATATTTTGGCTGCATTCATGAGGTAAAATTTAACTGGAAGAAACGTTTTTCTTGCTTCTGCCACAGAAATGGACTCCTTCAGCATAGACCAAGCTTCAGCTGTGCATTTGAGAGACTGGTTGACAAGTGAAACTAGACTCATAACAATAGCACTTATATTCACCCTTTCTGCTAATGCACCCTTGCAAAGCTGAAGCAATACTACTACACCTTTCCAAGAGACATTAAGAATTGTTACCAGACTCCCACCATCACTGGCTGCAAGGATTCCTATCTCACAAAGTCTTTCTATGGCACATTTTGTTACTTTTGCTGCATTATTCAAAATAGTCGTCTCTTTCAAGACTATGGCACTTTTATTTGCCTCAGCTCTGGCATCAGAAAATTCCCATTTGACAGCTTGTGAATATACTTCACATAAATGTGTCACGGACTCGATAACCGACTGTGCACACTTGATAACTTCTGGGCCAGATGAATTTATTCTCTGCTTGAAATAAAACAGAGAAATCCTGTTAGCAACATAACCTAATTCATATCACGTGAGGAGTGTCAATTCTGAACGAGAAATGGTTTCTTCAACCAAAAGAGTTTTGTTGGCTATAGATAAAAACATGATTTCACAGAACTAAGAAACTGACAGGAAAAACAAGCATTAGCCATTGCAATCACTCAGTAGTCAGTACCTTTAAACAAACGAATATGAACAACCCTAAATTAGATGGGGTTCGGGGAAAAGAACCTTTTGCTCAAGATATAGAGCTGGAACCAAGTTCTCTAACTAATACAAAAATAAGCAACCCTATTATGGAAAACAATAGACATCCTCCAGAATCAACCAAGCCGTTTCTTCATCACTTTTGTACCTCACTTGACGAATGTATGTGGTGGATAAAACCAAATATTTAGTAAGCAGAGCAGCTTAGAATAAATATTCCGACAATTGGGATAGAAATAGCTACTTACCTTACTCTCTGAAATTGCTTTCCGGGTTAAATTCAGCTGCTCTGACAGAAATTTCTCAACAATAGTTTCTGTTGCCTCATCAGAGGAAAGAGGGTAACTTGTAAGAGCTGAAAAACAAGCCTTGCAGAAGCCAAAATATTCCAAAAGTAACTGCAGAATTGGGGCTCCGTGTGTCAGTATAATATGAGAAAGCATAACTAGAATTCAGCATAGTTAAACATAGCAGGAATTGCAAAACACAATGGGGAAAGTACGTTGAGGCTAAATTATTGAAGAGAATAGCAAGACCAATGATATTGAAAAAGCAGGTCTTCATGGCAAGGAAACAATTATATGGTTGAAGCAAGATACTTGAACAAGCACTCAAGTATTAGTACTTCTTAGTACACCCTATTTATGTAACTTGTCCCCATCATACCATTTTATATACTTCAAGTGAAATGTAAACCATATTGCGTATAAAATGTTGGCATTGCATGTTTTTCCAATTTCCTAGTATATTGACAGTGATCTACAGATGAAAGAGACCCTACATTGACCACTCTCACTTCTCAGATTAAAGTGAAGAAATGGCACAAACCATATGAAATATAAATTAGTCAACTGTGTGGCATTTATACTTTTATTTCAGGAGTTGAGACTAGTTTGAACCACTGATAGACCATACAATATAAACATGGGAGACAAATGTACAATGTAACAGAAATGCAGTAGATCAAGAGAGGCTGGAGCTTAAATCTACCTGGAAGAAGAGGTTGGAATGCTTCTCTTCTTGCGATTCCTCTGTTGACATTACAGTCATCTTGAGATGCTTTCCACACCATATACTTGCCTAACATAGCTCCGTAAATTAAAATAAAGCGCTTTGAAGAACAAATATTGAATAATAGATGTCAGTGTACTTACCTTTGTTCCAAGCTCAAGAATTGGTACTAAACATTGGGAAAAGTGAGACTCCAGATATTTTTCGACCACATGCAAAATAGTCTGGTTCAACATGCACTGAGATATATCTAAGCAAGTGAAGTCTTCCCAAAAAATCTAGTTAAGGTTAAGGTAGTAGACTTTTTATGGATGTCACAAAGAGGTCTGCAAGTGCAAGTTATTAAGATCGGTGATTGGATAGTAACTAACCACGTGGGTTATTTGTAAAGTTGCTTGACCCAATGATCATTTTCACAACAAACAATTAGAGAAAATGAAAAGGCTGTTAATGTCAATTGAAGAAACAAGAATAATTCCATTGAGGCATGATGATATACCTATGTACTAACTAGCAGTGCACTAACTGAATATTTAACAACAGCACAGGTTGAATTGCAAAACGAATTGGGCATACAGATAATTGCTTGACTAAGAAAAAAACTTAAAACGAAAACACAGGCAAGATACTTTTAGGCACTGAATGAGTGAAAGAACATCAGATTTCTCAGATAAATCTAAATCTCCAACTTTAATAAGCAGCTGAACTCGGCTCTCCACCACCTGTCAAAAAACAAAATCAAAAGTCAGATTATTAATTGTCACGACTTTTGTTTGGGAGGAAAAAAATCTAAACCATAATGCAATTCAAATGGCTTCACGGGAAGCTCCTTATCAAAAACAAACAATTTTAATTCATTGCTTCTAGTGGGAAAAAATTTCATTCTTCATTGTCTCTTCGATGAAAAAAGCAAGAATAAGAAACTGCAGAAGCGAATTAGTCTCTAGGGATACAGTGACCACTTGATCCAATCAACGAATTAGGACGTCTTTGACCATCTACCAGTTTCATTTTGGAATTTCGAGAATCTTTAATACTAACTCCGTCCCTAATTACTTGTCGTTTTTCGAGAATCAAACGTACTTGACAAAAATAGTTTAATGAACAAAGAAAAACGAAACAAACTAATGAAAACGGCAACGAAAGCTTACATCTGAAGATTTGATGGCGTCGAGTAGCTTCTGCAATTCCTTATTTGAGATTTCTCTATCCATATCTCCACGCCTTCTCTCTCTCTCTCTCTCACTTAGTTTGATGGCTTCGATAAGCTTCTGCAATTCGTTGTTACAGTCACAGTTTGAATTTGGTGTAGATTATTCGTGTTCTAGTTTTCGATTCCCGCCTAAAACAAAGGCTAAAATAATTCGTTATATAGCCCATTGAAAGTGTTAAATTTGCCTTTCATGAGTCATTTTCTAATGGGCCTTTTCATTTTCCAATGGGCCAAAGCCCAAAGTATACTATTGGCCCCCCATCGACACAAATTAGATCATCTTTTGGAGATGGCTAAAGTGAGTTTGGATTTACTTTTACTTTTTATGATTTTTGATAAAAGTAGATTTCATTCAAAGCATTTGAAAAGTAACTTTGCATCACATTTAACCTTTACTTCTACTTTTACTTCGAAAGCTTGCATCACAATTAACCTTTCTTTGCTCCCCCACCGGCGGAATGCACCTAGCATCCCTGCTTAAGCTCGTCACCACTCCTGAAGTACTCGGAAAAAGCAGCCCGCTGACAGATAGCATGCACTTTAAACACTATTGGCATCACAGCTACACATTTCCCTTCAAAATAACACATATTTCGATTATTCCATATCTCCATAAGGGAAACACAAGCTCGCACAATAAGAACATCTGTCAAGCCTTAAATCTCATCAGTCCAGCTCTCAACTGTTAAAGCATTACTGTCCGCAATCATAGGCAAACCAACAGCATACCAAACTCGCTTAGCCCAACAACAATTTTTCAGAACATGTAGCGCCGTATCCTCATCATCCATACAAACATAGCATCAGTTAACTAGAATCATACCTCGTTTGCGAAGGAACAAAGCAGTAGTATATAAGTCGTACATTACATACAACGCTATGCAGGCTGGGCAGCTAACCCCAAAACAATATTAGCAAATATAATAGATAGCATTGAGCAATGAAAGGAGTGACAAAAGAGCTCACATAGACCAATAACAGTACACATAGATTTTAGTATTAGCAGCATATAAAAGAAAATCAAGTGATACAACAAATCCATTAGTGCAAAACATACAGCAGCAAGTGAAACCCAAATACCAAACACAAGATTTCATAAAAAAAAATTCGTAAAAGGAAAATATACAAGAAAAATGAATTATATTAAAAGAAATATATTGAAAGAAAGTTAGTGTACCTATCCTGGTCGGCAATTGGTTTTTGAATTTCAAATTTTCTCATCAGCTGAATCACCGTTCAAAACATTGAGAACATAATTGAAGCATTCTGCCGATGGAAAACTGAGATGATCTGCAAATTGAATCAATATTTGATGTTTCAAATGATCAGTTCAGACATCATAGCTCATTAATTGGTTGCTATTAGAAGGATCTAACACCTTGACATGGCACAATTTCGCAACAAATCCAATGACCAAAAAAAACCTAATTTTCAATCTGTTAGCATTCAGAAAAGGATAGACAAATCTAGCAAATAACAGTGAAGGATATTCCATACCTGGAAAATTCAAAGACAGATTCTCTTTGAAGAATTGGTGAGCTATCGAGCTCTAGTTCTAAAAAGAAATTGATGTTTCGGAGTTTTGCTTTCTAGAGAAAAGAGATGACAAATAGGTGGACTTGGATTTGTATATTTAATAGTTATAATTTGAATTAGGTGAAATATTAATGGATCATTAAATCGAAAATTTCAATCCTAATTGAATAATAAGTTAATGGATGATTTGATAGGTTTTTACTTATATTTCATTTTTTGTTCAAATCTATCAATATTAAAATATATTTTTTATTAAATATAAATTTAAATTAACGATTATCATTTGAAAAGTTTAATATGCAAAATAATCAAACATTAAGTAAAATTAATAATCAAATTTATCAAATAAAAAAAATAGTAAAAATTTATTTCCAAATTTAATAAAAAAATAATAAATACTTAAATTATTATTTAAATTCGATCATAATTAAATAATTCAATCCTCCTTAAAATTAATGAAGAAATCCATAATTTAACGTTCACAACTTTTTTGAATTTATAAATTTTTATGATTTGAGAGTCCACTATTAGAGCATTCACATCCTTTTAGTTTTATAAAATAATTCATTTTAATAAAAAATTTATGTTCATATAATGCAATATATTTTTTTAATTTTTTTTTATAAAAATAGGTCAAAGATCAATTGATAATATTTATAAAAATGGATTAAATTCATGTATCAACTGATGGTTGAATGGATTAATTTGGTTCAATTTTATATAATGAATTAAATTGATTTAAAATTTAAATAGATCATATTTTTAAAAATTAAAATTATTATTTTCGTGATGATTCGAGTCAACTATAAATATTTTGCTTGTCTCTCCTAGAAAAGGCAGCAAAAATCACGTGTTTATCTTTATATTTTCATTGTAGCGTGAAACGTGAATGTCATGACATGGAAGGATAAAATGGACTCAACTCTTAAAAAACATAGGATATTTCTGTCTATTATTTTATATTGCGTTTAAGAAAACTCCTTCGCGTAAAAGCCAATTTTTGAAAGTAATCCTGCTAAATTCTCAAAATCCCCGTTTTGAAAATGGGCTTTACACAAAAGTGGGTGATTTTTTTAGCATCCAAACGGGTCAAAACGCATCTGTCCCTCTAAATAAAAGCAAAAGTAGATTCGAAAAGTAAATACAAACGGCCCCTAATTCTAATATTGCAATCTTTACTGATATGTAAAGCGGTGGAGACAGTATATGTAAGTTAAATTAGATTACCTTTTGGAGATAGCTAATTCAAATCCGATTCAACATTTTTTTACCTCGATTTTGTCAGATCATACGTAAAGTAAAGCTCGAAATTTCTTATAATCTTATTATTAACGATATGTACGAAGCTGGAATCTAGCTTTAGATCAAAACAAGAGAAAGAGATGTTAGTTTATTTTATGGATTTTATGCTTTCATCGTGTAATGTCCTTGTTCGTCATCTTTATCGCCTTCAGACGTCGGATGTATGTATGCGACATTTCCATGCACACTTTAATTACTCGCCCCGGTATATTATAGTTGAATTATGAAAAATATTATCGATAATATCAATAATTTTTACTTTATTCAAAGGATAAAAATTATATCCGAAAATTATTGGAGATTGATCGTAGTTAGAATACTTGGTCACAAATTAAATTATTAATAATAATATGTCATTCTTTATAAAAAAAATAAGAACTTTTTTATAGAGTGCAGCTTTGCAGAATCCTAATATAGAAATAATTTAAAAAACTAACCCACCTCTAACTATCCTAGTTAACTATATAATCTATTTTTATTAAAAACATCTTCCGTATTTTTTTTCTATTTTAAATTTACTTTACTATGTCACCTCCCATTTTTTTTAGCTCTCATTTATGTTTAAACAAAACTAACCATTTTTGTTCTTCATTCTCGCCCAAAAAACCCAGAAAACCTATCGATGTATGTGGAAAAATGAATAAATTAATCCACACTTGTGAAAAGTAGAAAGTTAAGAATGATTTTTGTTTCCTGGATTTTTTTCTCTTGTTATGAAATCAAGAGATTTTTTATCAAGAAAGACCATAATACTTTTAACAGTACAGTCTTTGATCATGATATTCGATAGTTGAGTAGTATTGGTGTATGGTTATGATTTTCTGGGTAGGAAGAACAATTTTTTTCTTAAATATTTAGAACCGAAACAATGATAATTTAGTTGGGCATGTTGAATAAATATTGTAAGTTTGTTATGTATAATAGCTAAAAAAATGAGATGAGTCATGAGAGATAATAAAGTTAATTTAAAATAAAGGAAAATAAATAATTAAGATTTAAGAGTAATTTAGAATGAAAGGAATTTCTAATTAAAATAATAGTTAACTAATCTGATTAGAGGTGAATTAATATTTCTATATTAGGATTCTTAGTGGTGCAAAGTTGCACTCATAGGAAAAAAAAAATACTTACGAAAGCAGAAACATAAAAGAGAGAAGTACAAATACAATTGACAAAACGGAAAGAAAGGAAGTACAACTAATTAACAACCTGCTGTACGAACGACAACATACGACAAACATTATAAATTAACACCAACATGATACTACGTTACTCTACCAAGAGAGTAGAGCTAGTTGTGACTAAAATTAAGTGCTACTAATTAAGAACTTAACTATAAATTAATTACGGATAACTAAACATTACTGAAACCAAGTAAATTATCTAATAGTAATTCATCACGGAGTAATCGATTTAGGGTGATCAGTATTGCATATTGGGTGAAAGCCACCGCCACCAAGACCGCCAGTACCACCGCCAAGGCCACCGAGACCACCAGGTACACCCGGCAACCCACCAAGACCACCAGTAGGTACACCGGGCAACCCGCCAAGACCAGAAGGTACTCCAGGCAATCCGCCACCACCAAGACCGCCAAGACCACCAGCACCACCACCAAGACCGCCAACTCCACCGCCAATTCCGCCAACACCTCCTATCCCACCATACTTACCGATTCCACCAAGTCCTCCAACCAACGGAATTCCCCCCACGGCGCCAGCGTAGCCACCCACACCGCCAAACCCTCCAACGCCACCGTAGACAAAATTCTTCTGATCACCGACCGCCGCCGTTGGAGACTCGGCCTTAGGAACATCTGCATGCAAAGTTGTTTGACCATTTTGACCCTTTAATTCTCGCTCCTTGGTAACATGAGGACTATTATCATTTGGCAACAAACGAGCACTTGCATTATAATGAACAATCAAAACAACTATAAGCACAAAAAACATCCACGACATAGCCATCGTTGTTTTTCAGTTATTGATTGTTATATAGAGATGAGCATATAATTCGGGTTAGTGGTTTTGCATGGTTGTATTTATAAGTGAAATTATATGTTGTAGCTAGTGTGGTGGGTAGCTAGTGTGGTGGGTAGCTAGGAGTTGAGAAATATTAATGGAGGGATAGTAAATGAGAGTATCGAGAAAGCAAATTTCTTTGAAATGAGTATCATAGAGACAGAGTTATTAAGTTAGGTTACTTGAAAAGAAGAGAAAATTTAAGGAAGTGTAGATCCTCTAATAAAAAGTCAATTCCTAGAGAATTTCATCTTTTGTTTGTATTCATTTTTTATTTTATCTTTTTCCGAAAAGAAAAGTTGTTCGTATTCATTAAACAATCCAAATTCGTATTGTTGCTACATGTTACATGTATAATACGTGAAGTATTATTCCGTTCCATTCCCACCGTAATGCATTTTTTTTCCCTTCACCTTAATATAATCTATCTCTAAAAAATCGAATCCATAATATTTTATAAAAAAAAATATTTTAGTTAAGATATATTTTTTTTATAATTTTTATTTTATCTCAAAAAAATTATTTTTATAAACATGTTCAATAATTAAGGAGTTATTTTTTTCGTGAAATCATGAGTTCGAATTATGAAAAACTGAATTTAGATAGATTATTGTATTATAAAAAAATGTGTTATATTTTTTTATTATTTTATTTTATATATTAATATTTTAAAAGAATATGTATCGAGGGAGGAATAACATATAAAAAGAAGTTTCAATTCTTACGTAATAATATCTAGATTTTCTATTTTTATTTTATTATCACAATATCTTGATGTTAAACATAATAGAGATTTCCTTCGTATCACATATGTCAATTATATACGGAACGTTAAGATATGACAAATAATCACTCACATAAGGTACGTAACCTTCTGACGTTGTTCCGATTGATTTATTCCACCTCAGCAAAGCTCTGGCTGAATACTTGAAAACGGATAGTTAACGGAGCCGTTAGAGTTACGTAGCGGTCAGCCACACTAAACTGGATCCAAATGTTAGAAGGATTATAGTTTAGCTGGCTAAATATGATGTTAATTTGTTCAGGGACTGGTATATTTAGTTTGATGTTTATTTAAGGGGTCAGCGTGTAATTATGCCAAAAACAATGGATATGGTCACGGAAGAAAAGGAATATATATGAGAAAACAGGCAACTAAAGATTTTGTGACTAAAATCTAGTAGCCAGTCAACAGAAGATAAACTAAATAAATAAATAAATAATAGATAATTAATATATGGAGAAAAAAAATAATGGAACATGATCCATTAAAATTGAGTCAAATCACCAACTTTTATGAAAGTAATTTCTTTAATATTAATTCATTTTTTTCTGTAAAAGAAATATAAATTTTTTTCGTTCTTTCAGTATATAATTACATGCTTGCACACATATGAAAGAATATTCAAAAGTAAAATAGGTTTTACAAAAAAAAAAGAATGGCAATTGCTCATCGCTTTCTCATTTTCAAGCTCTTGATCGTCTCAGTCATAGCTATCAGTCTCTCCTCCTCTCTTGGTACATGATGTTTTATTTTATTTTTTAATTCCTTCAAGAGTTTTTAATTACAAATCAATGTTATGTTTTTTATTAAAAAAATTAATATATAAAATGTGTACGTTTTGTGTCTAGGACTCATTCGATCTCAATTCGTATACTCTATTTATTTTTCGTCACTTTTAATTAAAAAGTATGGATTGTTAATATATATGCAGGTGAAGCAGCGCCAATATGTCAATCGAAATGTGAAGATCAACCAGATTGTAACGGATTTTGCCGTCGAGTTGGGTTCAAAGGAGGGAAATGTTATCCACCATTGGAGCAATTCTGTTGCTGCGATCAATAATATTTGTGATTGATGAATAAAATAAAAAGAAGATGGAGAATGTAATAATTACAGTATGTTTTGATTTTATGTAATGATCTTCTATGATTATGATATCAATGAATCAAAACTTGGTTATATAAGTTCGGCCCATGTTTACATGGGCTACCTTAATGGGCTTATAATAGTTTATGGTCTAAAATAACAAGCTAATGTTAATATAGGATACCCACATGTCAGAAGTTTTATTTTTTAGAGAAAGAAAATTGATAGTAGATACTCGCTATAATATCCACGAGAAGACATGAACAAAATGGAGTCATGGTGATATCTGATCGGACCCTTTTTTTTTGCCTCACGACAATTTTTTGCGAAAGAGTCGAATTTTTGTGTTGGATGAACCATTCGATCGGCACTCCTCTGTTGTATGACTATAGTCCTTGTGGAACGACAGTATGAGTCCGACTGCTTCCTATTCGCACCCATTCTTATCGACTTTGGATAACGAATGGCATTGGAGAGAGACTCTTGAATAGCCATGAGAATTCGGCTCCACGGAGCGCTCAACGGAGTGCACTTGTCGAACCTTGACAGGTACTCTAACCTCGAATTGTCTTTCTCTCGAGCTGGCTCTCGCCCTTCGTTCTGATTTCTCTTCTTGTCATTTCGACTTCCTTGGCCTTTATCATCGGGCTTTCGCTTCTTGTTGAAATTTCTATTCTTGTTTGTCTCTTGCATCACGTCTTCTACCAGCATCTCCTCCTCGCTTTGGCTAAGAGCTCCACCATAGTCCTTGGGGGTCTCTTTGCCAAAGTAGCCGTGAGTGCCTCATTGGTCGTGCCGGTGGTCATGGCAGCGACACTGACCTCGGGCGTTAGGTCCGGGATCTCGTTGCACGCGTCCATGAAGCGTGCCACGTAGTCACGCAGACTCTCGTTTCAACGCTGGTGAACCAAGAAGAGAGATGCCGAGCTTCAGCCTTGTACTTGCCCCCCGATAAACCGATGCATGAACTGGTTTGCTAGATCATAGAAGCTGTCAATAGAACCGGCTGCAACATTCGAAACCAAATTCGAGCAGCGTCCTTTAGGGTCGTTGGAAAAGCTCAACACCGAATGGCGTCAGAGAAACCATGAAGAGTCATAGAGAACTCGAAGACTAGGATGTGGCTTCTCGGGTCCCCACGCATGTAAACTTTTTCATATTGGGTATCTATATCTTATCGGGTGTTGGCTCGCTGAGCACCCTTTGGGAGAAAGGGGATGGGCCCATCATGTAACCGCTGTTACCAAACGGCATCGGATTGGCTCTATGGAAAGGAGTCGGCATGTTCCCATAAGCAATCGAGTTTCGATATGCAGCCATGGGCTGATATGTTGGAGGAGGCATTGGGTTGTAGAAGGGTTGCGCGTTCGACACATGTCGATTTTAAGCTGGGATAGGAGCTTGCTGAATGGCATCATTTTATCCCTTGAGGCGCCTTTGGATCTCATCCTTTATCAATCGGTCTAAGGTTTCTGACAAGTAGGAGTGAGTGGGCATGGCACGTGGGAGACCTTGTCAACCTCTGCTCAAGCTCCAACGCAAGTCTCGAGGATGAGGGGATCGACTCTCAACTGTGCCTTCAGGCAAATCTCCAAAGTTCCTCGGGTCATTTAAGATGTTGTTTTGTTGAGATTTAGACAAGAGCTCGTCTCGAAGATCCTCTCTTATCCTTCCTCAGGTGTCGTGATTGGCAGGCAGTCGACCCTCTCGCTCACGCCTTCGAGTTAGTGAATCACAAAGGTCGTCACGAGAGTTAGCTTGACGCCGAGTATTCAGGTCATCATGCAAGTCTCCGCCGGCGCGTGGAGCCACCAGGAGTCTTCTAGAAAATTCTTCGGCCAGGATTGGCCTTCTAGAGTGTATCTGGGCATGACGAGTATCTCGATCGTTTGGTCTCAGAGAGCGACCGACTCGACCCTCGAGAGAGGCCTATCTTCTGAGAGGTGATCGGACTGGGTCTTCAGTAGGACGAGATAGGTTATTCAGATCAGCAGTGTTACGAGAAAACATTTGAGGTTCTTCATCGGCAAAGTTACGGTCACCGGCGGTAGGTCGACCACGACAGCGGGGGCACGGAGAGGGAGCGACGGCCTGAGCTGGCTAGACCTCTCAGCCATCGTCGGGATGCACCACTTCAGATCGGGTCCTGGACAACATTTTCCAAATGCAAAAATGCTAACCGGACTAAGAAAGCGACTTGCAAGAACAAGAAATCTTGTATACGTATCCCCACGGTAGGCACAAAATGTTTCGTCCACGGATCGATAGTGTAGAAGAGTGGAGAGCACGCGCTTCTTGTATGGTTGTAGTCATCCTTGATCCAAGAGAGTGGAGGATCCTAAAGAGGGTGGTTGAGCGTATACGACCTATCCGGGCCAGCAAGACTTTCCTAGAGACCGGTAGCTAAGCTAGGCTTTAGGAGTAAACACTAGTCTCAGAGCCGAGAGGTGTTGAATGTGTGTACTCGTGTTTATGATGTCTCTAGTGATATAGAGAGAGTGTACGGAACCAAACTAGTAAGCTAAGGTTGCGGACAATTAGATGATCCATTAACAAGTGTCATGTCAAGGACTATTTATAGAGAGTCACTGGGGTTTATCCAGAAGTGACCATTTTGCCCCCCCGAGTGTGAGTCATGACGGTCAGGAGAGGGAGACTGATAGACCCATGCTGAAAGGGGTCTTTCTATCGGTCTCTGTCTAAAAGTCTCGAAACTGACCAAACAGGTTAGGTTCTATCCTTGAGCGAGCCTCTCTATACCGGTTAGTAGGACTCACTCCCGGACTCGATCTTCCTAAAAGTCCTTTCCCTATCACGGACAATAGATATTTCAAGTACAGTGCATGCCACTACAAAACAAACTAACCGCTAGACGATAAAGACCGATTTTATATACTATCTCCGTTTTTAATTAAATATTGTATTTTTTATATATTTTATATAAAAAATTACAGTTAATTAGAGACGAAAAGAATACGGATATATGTATATATATGGAGCAGCTTAAATATTCGTGGAGAACTTTTAGTTATCTTGAATCTTGACCTAAACTCAAAAATTCAGGAGCCTGTTAAACCATGAAAGATAGCGGGAATTAAGTTTGTTTTTTAGAAAAGATTTCTCCAGTCGTAAACTTCCATCTAGCTCAAACTATTAATTAGATATTCAACGTCCATATTTAAATGTAGCAATTCCAATCGGTATGATTAGGTACCGATATAATCGGGATGAAAAGCGAAGCGGAACCTCTAATTAAGTATACCAACAATAATTGGTACAATTTTTATTTTATATATATATTAAATGTTCTTAATGAAATTTTTAAAATTTAAGATTGAAGAAATGAGAAAGTGCCTTATTTACCATTAAAAAAATATTAATTTGTATAAATCGATTCAATTATAATTATATGCAGTCGTCAAATTCTTTCATGAAAATATTCTATGATGATACGTAATTCCTAAAAAACTGGGTTTCTTTTTGCAAAAAGCACTGTACAACAAAGCACTGCGGTCTAAAATCTCGGAAAGGTAAACAATCATCCTGAGAGAGGGCTGGAAAATTCCAGGAATTAATTCTTACTTTAGGAATTGCTAAACTAGGGAATAAGAAAAGGTGGAAGGTTATTGATTGTCGTGTATATTGAGCGTGCTTCATCTAACTATAGACATTCGTAAATGATATATTTTTATTAAAATTGACAAAAATTTACATTTTTAAAAGTATATGGAGCAAAGATAGAGTATTCTGAAAAAAGAAAAATAACGACCGCACCCATGAGATCTCACGAATTCAACAGGTCAAATCTTGAAACTTTTTTCTTCCTTAGATTCTTTTGCTTCTTTTTATCCATCCTAAAAATGCCTATTGAATTGCATGATATGATATCATACCCTGACTTTATTATCCATCATTATATCATCACGCAGTATTTGTGGATTGATTTCCATTTGAATTTAACGTATTTGATTCTAAAAACCTGAATTTAAATTAGAATCGGATCAAATACAACAACAAGTCACAATTTCGTCGAATCGATCATATGAATCTACGAATTTTAAGCACAAGGGCCTATAGAATCGAATCAAATTGATGTAGAAAAATTTGGATTTATATCCGATAAGCTAGCTATTAGTACAACAAATTATCATTACTCTTAATCAATTTTTACATCAACACAGAGAAAGAAAAAGGCCAGCTGCTGGTATTAGAACTAGAACATATTCCTAGCTAGAATAGATCTATGCTTAACTTAGAATCCAAAAATTCAATTCAATTTAACTTAATTACATTACATATATAAATGGATCATTTGTTTGCGAGAGAAGATGACGAGTATAATAAAGAGGAAGCCGAAAAGCTAGAGTTATTGCTGTTAGGAAACAAGATTTGTCCAGATGAAGAAGTAGTAGAAGAGTTTTTATTTTTCACGAGCAGCAGTTGACTTGAGCAACACGTCAACCTTTGCATAGTCTTCCCTGATCTGATCGTGTCTAATTTCCTTGAGCATTGCAGATACATCTTTCATTGTGGGTCGATCGTCTGGCGTGGAGTTCACGCAAAGTAAAGCGATTCCTAAGGCTTGCATCATTTCTTCCTTTTCTGATTCTGGTCGAGAAGATGCTACTAGACTTTGGTCTAGGACTTCCATGCCTCCCTTCCTCTGTCTAACCCAATCCACCAAGTGGAGTCCGTCTGGTATCGTCGGATCGATCGGCTGCTTCCCTGTCAATACTTCCATCATTACAACGCCGTAGCTATACACGTCACTCTTCTCCGTTATCTTCATCATGTACCCATATTCTGTTTTAACATAATTAATCAATTAGGTGAAATGTATACAAAAAATCTAAATTTAGAAGATTTCGTAAATGTCAGCTTATATTTACTTACCGGGTGCAATATATCCGTAAGAGCCAGCGACCGTATTGGAAGACCTTCCGAAATCTCCATCTTGGACAAGCTTGGCGAGGCCAAAATCGGCAATATACGGCTCGAATTCAAGGCCAATGAGGATGTTATTAGCCTTGATGTCTCGGTGAACAATCGGAGGCACACAGTCGTGGTGGAGATAAGAAATCCCTTGTGCGGAACCCAGTAGGATGTTATATCGTAGGTCCCACTCCAGAGCATTTCCCGCCCTCTCATGTAGAAGACTTCCTAAGCTTCCATTAGGCATGTAATCATACATGAGCAGTCTAGTGCTTTTATTCCAACAACAACCCAAGAACTTGACTATGTTCTTGTGTCGGATAGAACCTAATGTCTTCACCTCTGCTGAGAAGGAATCACGAACGCTACATTTCTCATCACCAGCGGCCATTGTCAATATCGGCCATAATTTCTTCACTGCTATCACCTCACCATTTTCCATATCGGCCCGATAAACAACTCCTGAACAGCCTTTGCCTATCACATTACTATCGACAAGGCATCTCAACACCTGCTCTACTGAGAAATTCAGCTTTTGAAACGGAGTGAATTGCCAGGGCCATGAATTATCACCTAATTCGGAATCATCCTCGTCGTCTCTAATACTTCTTCGCGTGCGCATGACCGCTATTGTCCCCATGATCACCATGACCACTGTTAACGTGATCAAGAAGGCAAGTGCAACTTTAAGCTTCCATGAATTTCCAGCATCGTCTCTATTTTCTCTCCTGCCAGAGCCACCACTCGAGGAAAAACACGAGTCCTTGCCAGAAGAACAAAGCCCTTCGTTTCCTGCAAGTTCTGCGGGTACTAGCTGTCTGAAAAGTTTGTTGTCTGGCAAGTTTCCGGTGAAGTTGTTGTAAGATATGTTGAGAGTAACAAGATTGACTAGACCAGAAAGTGGGTTTAGATCTCCCTCTAGGTTGTTATGTGAAATGTCTAATATCGAAAGCTTTGTCAGAGTCGATAATTCTCTAGGAATCGATCCGCTCAGTCCATTGAAGCTGAGATTCAGTGCGATTTCAAGTGATTCGATCCGACCAAGTTCCACTGGTATGCTCCCATTAAGTTGATTGCTGCTAAGATCGAGTAATTGGAGATTCGAGCACTGGCCCAATGACAATGGTATTGAACCGGAAAACGAATTCCTGCTCAAAATGAGCTTGTTTAGTGATTCAAGCCGGCCTAAACTTGAAGGAATCTGACCATATAATCGGTTTCCAGAAACATCCAAGACTTGAAGTCCTGAAATCGTTGACAATGAATTAGGGAGGGGACCTTGTAAGATGTTGTTGCTGAGATCCAATAACTGAAGTTGTGTGCAACTTCCAATCTCATCCGGGACTGGTCCTGAAAGCCGATTATTAGCAAGATCAAGAAAATTCAAGTTCTTTAAACCACCAATGCCTGATGGAATCCCACCAGCAATCCGATTGTTTCCAAGCCTTATCCTCACCAGGGAGCTACTACCACTGCCGATTCCATTCGGTATCGAACCCGAAAGATCATTATCCAATAACAGAAGCTTGGTTAGGTTTTGAAGCTGAAAAATCCCAGGCGGAATGCTACCAGTAAGTGAATTATGAGAGATGTCTAGTGATTGTAGACTTGTACAATTAGCCAAACTTGTAGGAATGCTCCCTTCAAGCAAATTCGCCCACGCGAAGAAAACTGTCAACTTCGACAACATTCCGATCTCCGGTGGAATCAAACCGGAAATCTGATTACTGTCTACTTGCAGCTGAACAATATTCCTAGCATTTGACAGGTTCGGTGGAATCGAACCGGACAAGTTGTTATTACTAAGCATAACATCTTCAAGATTCTGGATTCGTCCTAACGACAAAGGAATTATCCCCGATAACGAATTCAACGAAAGATCAAGCATTATCAAACTAGAACAATTTCCAATCTCTTCAGGAATTACACCAGTTAGACTATTTTGCCACAACATCAATTGTTCAAGCTTGTTAAGCATACCAATCTCCACCGGAATAGAACCAGAGATGCTATTTTCGTAAAGAAACAAGTTTTGAAGCTCAGAACAGTTACCTATCTCAGAAGGAATTTCACCAGACAGCATTGTTGTATAAATCGACAAAGTCTGCAACTTTGTTAGCTTTCCTATCGACGAAGGTAACGTGCCGGAGATTTGTGTATCGGCAAGACCTAATACTGTCAGGTTCGTACAATCTCCGATCTCTTCAGGAATTTTTCCACCAAGTTCATTGTTGCCGCCAATTCTAAGCTCTTGGAGACCGGGAAGTTTTCCGATTTCCGGTGGGATGAATCCTCCGAGGCGGTTATCGAAAAGCACGAGACTTTTTAAAGTAATGCAGTTACTAATCTCAACTGGGATTTTTCCGGTCAACTGATTAGAACTCAAAACCAAGTTTTCTAGCTTTTCAAGCTTCCCAATACTAGCGGGAATGGACCCCACAAGTGTATTCGAACTAAGGTCGATGACCCTTAACTCCGAACAGTCTCCGATATCGAAAGGGATAGTCCCGGTCAGGTTCGAACCGGAAATAACCAGTTTTTGAAGTGACTGAAACGTCGATAGATTCTTAAAAATTGGGATTTCGACCGGGATTGATTGAATATTGATCTCAGAGACAAAACCCAGATTGGAACAAGTTATGAACTTCCATTTACATGGATTAGAGTCATGATTATTCCAATCGGAGAAGAAAGAAGAAGAAGAAGTTGAGGTGTGTATCCATGAAAATAGAATGGAAGCTTCATTATTAGCGGAAACAGAGGTTGTTTGAAGATTAAGCAATACTAGAATTAGTATTTTTATTAAGAATGGAAACCTCGAAGTTGAGAAGAAGATCGACATTTGCGTGTATAAAGCTCAATTTCCAAAACCTTCTTCTCGGGTTTGCATCATTGGGTTCTGGGTAAATTGTGTTTTGTTTTCTCTCTCTTGTAAGTATAGCTTGCTTGGTTTGAACACAAACTTGAAACTAGAACTAGTAGTGTTCTGTTTCAGTCTCTGTTTTGGTAATAGATTAAGCAAATCGAAGCAAACTTTAAAAGAAAAAAAAAAAAAATTAAAATTATCTTGAGATCAACAAATCCACCACCCCCAAGATACCTTTCTTTCTCTCTCTCTCTCTGAGTCTGAGTTAAGGGTTTTCTGAGTTTTTATATATAATAATTACTGTATAATAGTAATAAAATAATTAGAGGGAGTGAGTGAGGAAGAAGAAGAAGAAGATGAGACGCACAACTTGTGTAGTGTAATGAGACCATGACTTCATTTATATATCTATCTCTATCTTTTCTGCTAGATACATGTACATGTGTGTCTGAGTGAGTGAGTGAGAGTGAAAGATTTTTATAATAATTTTTAGATTAGATTAGATTAGGGTAGTATTGAATATTTTTTAATTAGAATATTTTATGAATTTTAAAATAAAAGGTTAAAAAGTTACAGAAACAGACACCGAGTATACTCTCTTCCCCTCACTCCCACTTAAACTAGTTGTTTATTGGAGACGAGGAGCATGACAGAATCGGCCCCATCAAATTAGTGCGGTTCGAATTTTATCTGTTTCGAATCGATTCATTGACTTATGGACAATTCTTGTACCAAATCGAACCGGGTGGGAAAAAACCGATCAAACCAATGGTTTTGACCCAACCGATCATAGTGGTTCCGTTTGATTCGGTTAACATTCTAAAATGGTTCGGTTTTGATTTTTTAAAAGTCAATGTCCATTTTATTTTAATTAATTTGATTCGATCGAGTCGGTTTTTGATAATAGTATATTCATAATTCCTTTCGATCTTAATATCTTCAAGTCGATTATAATCTGAATAAACTACACAAATTTCATCTTGCACATATATAGATTCAATTATCATGTGGATCATTTGTTATAACAACATAGAAAATTCTATGACCAACTAAAAATGCAAGTTTGAAAATTTTTGATTAAAATCGAAATTTTTTTCTGATAAAACTCATTTGAAGATGGTACGATTTTGGTTCATAAATTTAATAACCAAAATTAATGGTTTGGTTGAATTTTTTTAGAAAATCGAACTAAAATCGATTTTGTCCAACCCTACGAATTAAGTGTCTACCCTAATCGCCATTTAAATAAACCAACCAGTTACTAATCAACGCTCAAATTGTTTTGGTTTTGAATTTGATTGTGTTGATGAAACTTAGCCAACTAATTGTACAATAAAAATAGTTTTTAGTTCATGAGCTGGTGACAATAATTTCGGTCAAAACTAACATAATATCGCCTTTTTTTTTTTGATAAATATAATATCGCCTTTTGAATTAGAGAATCTCCTTATAATCATAGGTCACACGAATGAATTGATATCAATTATTAATATTGAAATAAGTATGACACTTTTGGTTGTTTTGCAATCAGTATACAATTACAATAGTGTAATATTTCTTCCGTCTCTAAATACATGCATCTTTATTTATATAATTTACATAAATAATAGATATGTAATTTAAGTAGTAGACTAGAAATAATTGAAAACACTAATTCGCCTTCATTCTTATATAGACACACAAATGTCTTTAGAAATGTCTTTGGGTAACTATTTCAGCTTATCAGGAAAATAGCAAAAAAGAAAAGCAGAAGAGAGTGGCGTGACCCTGAGAATTTTGGCTTATTTACTTGTTGTAATGCCATTGTCACCCATATAGCAGAAAGTTCCCCTACTCATGTGTACTCGTGTGGTGTTGTGAGTATGCTCCCTTTAATTTCAAAATGTTGTATTTTTATTTTATTTAAAATGACCAAAAATATATATATATATATATTTAAAAGTATTTAAAGCTGTCAATCATGATTAAGACATCGACTTCAAGAGTTTAAAAATTTAAATTTCGATGAATTTGAAGGAATCCAAAACTAGACGGCATATATTCCCAAAGAGCACATAATCACTTGACCGACGATCCCAATTGGATTGGAGATAATATGTACACAAGTGGGTCAATCTAATCTTAAAATTCAATTTTAATACCATCCTCTTAATATAAATACAAATTTTTACATATAATTTATATTGAAAAATTTATATCTATTTAGAACGGAAAGAGTAAATTATTTATTAAAAAAAGTTATAGTAAGTGAAAAAGAATGATAAAAAAATTCATTTGAGTGGGATCTTGTTCAAGCCTTCAACACATCCCTTGTTTTGAGGCCATTTCACGTGAGCAAGGGAATCCAATTTTTGCCTTCCACTATACTATGCCTAACCAAACCAATAACATTATTCTAATACAATATAAATAAACCTTATATTATACACTTATTTTTTTTTTTAATTTTATATTATACACTTATAGTATATGGTTTTCTATATAAATAAATTTTATAAAGCAATAAGGTCCGAGATATAAATTAGTAAAAAAAGTAAACGGCGAAAGCCCCCTATTTTAAGGGTCCGTCTTTCCTTGGGAATTTAACCCCCATTTGAATCTTAACACGTTTTGCTTCCTGTCACAAGCTTACTACTATTATTCAGAAAATTAATTATTAAAAAAGTAAATATTTTGGAGTCTTTTTTGAAGTTATATGTGTTTATTAGTTATAATAAAATACTACGTAGGTGTTTATTGTACAGTCTTTTGATTAACTCGATAATTGGATTTTCTACTGTTTATTGCGGCTACTTTATTAGACTTGCCATTCATCGATTAGGATTTCAAACAAAACTGTAGCGCACTGATTTTTAGACAAAATATTTTGTGAAGAAACTGAAAAAAGTTAAGAAAATGATAGTTTCATCCATAATTTTCATTGAAATAAAGCAAATATAAGTTAATTTACGTTATTATTATCATTTTTTATTTTTTTTACTTTTGTTCACTTTATTTATAAAATATTTTGTCCAAATATCAAGTCTCAAAAGTATTTAGAAACCTTTATACATCACTTATCGTCTAATAATTCGACATTTTTTCGTTCGGAAGGTTGGGGTTGGACCCCAAAGAAACGATTATGAAAAATTTATGGATAAATTATAATAAGAATAAAAAATAATATTATTATGATGTTAAATTATTTCATCTATGGCCGGCCACGATTTGATCGAATGATTATAACATCCGTCTTATTTATTTAGATTGAAGTTTTAAATCCTGCTGGGACATATAAAAAGAAATTTCATCTATGGATATAATGATATTTATCTCCTCAGTGGACCGATCTAACAAAATCTATGAGAGTGAACAAAAAAGGCCCGTGGGCCTATTATTTTTATTGGATGACATTGATAAGCCCAACAACGTGAGATTCTAAAATATGGGCCTTATGCGGGCTTTTTGCTTTCTGTCTGTAAAATTAAGTGATAGAGTCCGAATAGTTGTTAGTTAGCGAGTGAAAGAGTCGTCTCTGTCGAAGAATGGCGGCGAGAGGTGTGGTTCTGCCACGGCCGGTGACATTCGTGACGGGTAACGCCAAGAAACTCGAAGAAGTCAAAGCCATTCTCGGTCAATCCATTCCTTTCCAATCCCTAAAGCTTGACTGTAAATTTCCTCATCTCTCTCTCTCTCTCTGACTCTCTCCATATCTCTCTGCTACTAATTGATTGATGTTTACAGTGCCAGAATTGCAAGGAGAGCCAGAAGATATCTCCAAGGAGAAAGCTCGTTTGGCTGCTCAACAGGTATTTTAATGCATTATTAATTATTAATTAGTATAGCAATATATGGTATGAGGATGTGAAATTTGAATTGTGTATTTAGGTTAATGGCCCAGTTTTGGTGGAAGATACTTGTCTATGTTTCAATGCTCTTGGCGGTCTTCCAGGTACAAGCTGCTCTTTTCTTCTTAATAATCATTCCCTTTATCACAGTTACACAGCTCTTGTACTGATTGATTTTTTTCTTTGGAACCCTTTGCAGGACCGTATATGTAAGTATTTCTCGTTTTTCATTCATGGATTTCTTCTCGTGTATCTACTTGTTATCATCATTTTATACTATGCGTTCGTTATCTGTTCAATCATGTGTCTTCTGGAATTTGATTCTGAACGTTGGAACTGATTTTTTGAGCTTGCAGCAAGTGGTTTCTGCAAAAGATTGGTCATCAAGGTTCTAACTCTCTTTCTCTATCGCCTGTTTGCTACTACTTCTTGCTTAAACAACTTGCCAATTCTTATATATTTACTCATTTGTAGGTTTGAACAACTTGCTGATGGCCTATGAAGATAAATCTGCTTATGCATTGTGTGCATTTTTTCTAGCCCTGGGCCCCAACGAAGAACCTCTGACGTTTTTGGGGAAAACTCCTGTGAGTTTTCATATTCTCCTGTTTACTTCCCTGCCTTTTTACTTGTGTTAGTAAATTCCAAGCATGCTAGATATCGTTTAAGTCTTTGATTGCAGTGTGATTTGAGCAGTTTCTGTCGGAGACTAATCACACTTTGCTAAGATAGATTCTACTGATTAATATTTCAATTTCATTTATCTCAGTTTAGTAGAAATAAACCTAGGGTTCTAACAGATTAGGTGTATACATAATGGTTGAGGATTATGAAAATGCGGTAATGCAATCAAGTTCTAACTGATATATGATGTCTGGCTGTATTATTATAGGGAAAGATAGTTCCGCCTAGAGGACCGACTGATTTCGGATGGGATCCAATCTTTCAACCTGATGGCTATGATCAAACGTAAGCTTGTCTTTTACCTATTCTATTGTTGCTCTGATCCTTTGTTACTTTAATACTCAAAGCTCTTTTGGCTAATTGTGCTATTCTTTGTGACAGTTATGCAGAGATGCCGAAGGAAGAAAAGAATAAGATTTCTCATCGGTACAAATCACTTGCTCTGTTGAAATCCCACTTTGCTGAAGTTGGTTATACTTTCCAGATGGACTCTTCTAACTAAGAGATTATTATTATTCTTATAATGCACAAACAGCTTAATACTTTCTGTTTATTCTAAATAGCTCGGTAAATGCATCTGTACAAAGTCTCTTGAATTCGCTTGGCTATGCAATTGCATTTTGGCATTGGAATTAAAAATCTTTGAATTGCTAAGATCCTGATCGACGATCGTATGGTTTGAGACGTCCAAATTTTATTGGAATGTACATATTAAGTCCATAAGTACTAAAGCCAGGCGTGTTCTTATGCCAATAGCCATTATGATGCAGACTAGATATCTACATCAAGATCTCAAATACACACTGGTCTTGAGCATTGGAGTTGATAATGGAAGATAGTGTCTCTGATGACAAATTCTCATTGATCTATAATATCTACTTCTGTTTAATCTTTTTTTTTTTTTTCTTTTCATGAGATTGAAAGAAATAGAATCCACCCAAAATGCTGATTTTCCTGTTGGAATAAAATATATTTCAACACTTCCAGGGAGTGGCAGCTTGATTTTGAGCAGACTATATCAGAGAAGATAAGAAAAAGATCCTGCATTGTCTTTTCTCTAGATTATATACGTATTCTTCTCAATCTCAATTTACAATCTTGTGCAGTTTGTCCTTTTTTATTCTTTCAATATCTGATTTTTTTTTTTTTTTTTTTTTTTTAAGTTCAATCTCTGAATTTGGTCAAGGCAAAAGCACATGAACACTGAAAAATTGAATCTTATACTCTTCAATAATGTGAATTCTCTGCATCTAGTTCTAACGGCCATTTAAGGAAATTGTTGCACCCAAAATTGCCTTGTACAGGAAGTCACTGGTGATAGTGACATGTGAAGAAAAGTGCATGTGCTAAGCTTGGGATGAAATAAAACCGGTCCCCTTTGTTTGAGGCTAAAACAAACTTGTCTTTCCAATTCCATGTGAAAATTAAGCCTATCAGTAGTCACTACTTCGACGTTCACTTAGTTTGCTTGATCATCAATCTACGTCTCATACCATATCATATCGCCTCATATCATATCTAGGAAATACTCCCTCCGTATCAAAATAGACGATAGACTAACAAAAATCATATGGATTGTTGGAAAAGAGAAACTAAATCAAGGATACGATGATGAATAATAATATTCTCTATTGATCATGAAATTGTTATATGTTGGGATGATTTTAAAGATATGGTAATCATATAATGGTTGGTTATTATAAATTAATTAACTTTAATTATTTTTCATGTGCAATTGTCTGGTTGGTGCACATGAGAGAATCACAAGTAGGGTAAAGGTATATAAGATCTAGAAGCCAGCCAACTAGAAAACATAATTGCATAACCAAAAGTAAATTTACTATAGTAAAAAGTTACAAAGCTACTTATAAAAAAGCAAATAAAAGTAAAAAGATAATACAATCACTTCCATGCCATTGCTTTTCAATTGCATATACATACATACATAATCTGTAAAAGTAGATTTTTTTCCTTTTCTCTTGTCCATAGATTAACTTTGATATTTATAATAACTATTAATGTTCGTATGAGACAACTAGAAAAGATTACAAGAAAAAAAGAAGTAGAATTCAAGAAATCATATTAGTTAGAAGGAATTATAATGATAAAAGGCTTTTTCAATCAATCAATATGAAAAAAAATTGAACAACACTTCAGTACCTGCTCCTAGAAATGGCTTTGTTTGTGTTTGAAAAACAGGCCTGAGGTTGAGCAGAATATGACACGTGTAAGCGAATTAAGAGCATTGTCGTCCTCTCCGGCAGGAGAGAGGACCGGCGCCGGAAGTAATAGTTTTGACCATGGATGATGACTTGGCACCCAAGCTTGAAGCTCTTGCATAGCTTGCAGAAGCTCCTCTTCCAGATGGGGTGAAGTATGCCCCATTAACCAACATGTCTCCTTCCGACCTCCAATTCCAGTTCTTCCATTGTCCCACCGCCGTGTCCACCCTCTTCGTAACCTCCTTGGCGAAGCGGTTCATCGGAGCGGCATATCTATTTCCCTGACTGTTGATTGTGGGACCCGCACTTCCTCCGATTGCATACATTTCCCAGTGTGTGTAGTCATTGTTTACAACGTGGAAATACCCATGTCTACACCTGTATTTCATCAAAAGCATATAATTAATCTTTTAAATTATTGTCAAATTACCCGTTTGACATTAACTAATTCTGTATTACTCCCTCCGTCCAAATAAATGACGTTTTGGCCTTTTTGATATATTGAAAAGTTGATGACGTTAATTTTTTAATCAACTTAAAAAAGTAAAAACGTCCTCTGTTTGAATACGAAGATAGTGATTACCTTGGCATTCTCTGGATAAGTCCTTCTCCAAAATGATTATAAGCAATGGTTACTTGCATTTGCTTGTCTCTCGTGTAAGAATCACTATGTCCCAAAAGCATGACCTCATTATGGTGGGTCATATGGTTGTTAGAGATTGTAATAGCGGTCGAACCCATAACAGCATCAACGAGCCCATCAGCACAATTAGAAAGCGAATTATGATCGACCCAAATATGACTCGAACCAAAAATCGAGATAGCGTCACCGTCAGCCATAGTCCTCCAACCGAAATGAGACGGCGAGCTCCTAACCAGAGCATTTCCAGTTGGTTTACAATCATGGATGTGTAAACCATGGATGATAACGTTTGTCACAAACTGGACTGTAATGCACGCGCCATTCGCGATATGGACGTTAACTCCACGTCCGTCAATAGTCTTAAAACTGTTGACTATAAGCTCTTGCTTCAATTGTATGACCATGTCTCTTTTAAAAACGATCCAGAGTGGTTCGTCCTGAATAACGGCGTGACGGAGAGTTCCAGGTTTGGGAGTAACGGGGTTATCGTCGTTAGGATCAGTAACGACGTAGAAACGTCCGTCACGCCCACCGATCGCATTCCGTCCAAAACCAATTCCACAGTTAGCAAGTTTCTTTCTGTTTTTTTTGCCAGTTTCTGTCACATCGCCAGCAATCATCAATGGGATTTCCAGTTCCACATGAGAAATAACCTAGATTCCTCCTTTCTGTATGGTTTCCCATGCTCCTGCCATTATCATTTATCAAAACTCATGTCAGATCACTTTTTTTTAATTACCAATATAAATTGCAGAAATTTCTCAGTTTTCGTGTGCTTCCGAATTATAACATCTGCCCACAATATAATTCGTATATTCGAGTAGTCGATTGTGTACGACGCTCTCCCCTCCCCGACCACCATAATTCCTCTTAATCTTTGAGGATTAAAGATTTTATCTGAAATTTAATTTTTTTTTTTTAGAATTAATGGTCACAATTTAGACTCATCCACTTAAATAATTAATAAAATTTCAACTTTATAAATATAAAAAGACAAATTTCTAGGTCAAAAGCTAGTAGTAAATTCCCCCAAGTAATGTGTCGGTGGGTGCTCTGAATTTCCGTCTCTTTAACGGTCCTAACAGTAAAACTAGATCTGTCAAACAAACTAGGACAAAATAACGTCTACTCTACCATGTTGACTGTATCTGTTTTCTGGAATAAAGCCAAAACAGGGGATTATATATACTAGTTTTCTTTTGTCCTTTGGCGGGAATAACTGGATCAGGATTGGTAAAAACATAGTAAAACTGAATGACGTTAGAAATCTGGAGAAGGAAAATCCATAACCAAAACTTTTTTGTTCCTGACTTCAGAGTATCCGATTCCTATAAAATCTAGAATCTAAAAAGCGAATCTCTTCTATGTATATAGTGTACCAGTAAAAAAATAACCTCATCTTTGTTGACCATTCTCTTTATGGTAAACATGGAAGCTAATACTTTTTCACATGTAAAGGCAGCTAATTTGAAACTGGAATATTGTAAATCTAATCCAAAACTAAATCCAATGTGACTAATTGAATAAAAATACCAACTTTATTCATTTGGGTGCCAGAAAATTTCAAAAGTTGGTCCAAATATCAATTGGGTTAGGTTAAATTTGGATAATTCAAGAGGGGTAAATAAACAGAGCATGATAAAATTTAAGATCTACCATAAAACTGTAACTACCCCACCAACCAAACACTCCCTCTCCTCTCCCTCCAATTTTTTTCTTTTTTTTTCTTTTCACAAAAATTACGAACCCATGTGCAAGAGAATGAAAAGTCAAAGTAGATCACGTGAGAAGCACGTGAGTTTGTCTTACCATTGAGCAATATCAGCAACTTCATTAGCAATGGATTCTGGGTCATCAACTGCATGCTTGCTCAATTCATCATAAATCTCCTGCTCGGACCTATAATCAAACCCAAAATATTAATTAAATTATTGTAAATTTTATTACTCCGTCCTTAATTCAGTGTTGCTCTTCCCATACATATTGTATTTTTCAATATAATTTGTATAGTAAATTCGACCGTAAATCAGAGACGGAGGAAGTATCATTTTCTACTTAAACACATATTTTAGTCTAATTGGATGGCGCGTGTCGGTCGTGCATCTAGATTCGCGAGTACGGATTAAAAAACATGAATTACCGTACATGCGACGTTGCCAGTCGCTGTCCAGTAAAAAACCGTTAGAATTAGTTTCTTTTGGTAGAGAGAGAAAGTGCCAGGCCAGGTGCTTTAAAAAGCTAAATGATCAAACTACCCTAGTGCAAAAATACAGGCGAGTTGAAGATTTGTCTTTGATAGCAACGGATTGAGGGTAATTGTGTAAATATATTATTTTTCTAGTATCCGAGGGAGGAGCGAAGGATCCAATGCTCCTCGGCGAATGTTACAGAATAAACGGTCCAGATTGCTAGATCCAGATCCCAACGGCTAAAAGTTACTAATACTAGACTAGACAGAAAAACCAACGGCTCAGATTTGTCTATACTACAGCATTTAACGTTAAATTTGATATTTTTTAACTACCTCGCCATTGATGAATTAGTTGAGCTCTGCATTTCCTGTGACTCCACATTCCTGCAAAACAAAAATCAATATGAAAGCAAATTAAGCTTTTTCCTTGTTAAGAAAATGTCTAATGGGAAAATAATTACGACCATTAATAAAAAGCTTTGCTGAAATCTCTCTCTGGTAATTTGGCAGCCATTAATGAATTAGAGCATGTAAAACTAAGACATTAATCATGATGAGATGCAGAATGCAGAATCAGAGCTAGAATTTTGGATTGAAATTTGCTACTCCCTCCGTCCAATTGCATAGCAAATGAGGGTCGGAGGTAATAAGTTGAGATTAGCAATATTAACACAAACAAATGCACAATGTAGCTAAATTATCCTTTTGAAAAAAAAACGCAGAGATTAAAAAAAGAAATCTAGAAGATGAAAAACAGAGGATGCTCTGCTTCAATCTGTAATTCTCCATTGAAAGATCACATTGAGCTGAAATTAGAGAAGCCTACCGAGGAAGAGAAATATTGCTGACGTCATCCGGTCGAGAAGCTAAAACAGTACTGGTGCTTGTAAACAGAAGCATTAAAAACACCACCACCGCCGTCGTCGAGCACACGCAAACACATCTCGCCGCCATTATTGCCGCCGCTCTCTTTCTCTCTCTACCAGAGTAGAGTTCTTTTATAAATGCTCAGAGAGAGAAGAAAGAAAGAAGAAGAAGAAGCTGTGTGTGGCAGTAGTGCGAGTCAGAAAAGAAAGAAATAATACTACTAGCTCTCCAAGTCCAACGCTAACGGGAAATGCTATTTTATAGAGAAAAAATAATTACACTGTATACAAACTTAACGTCTCTTTAACTTATAACTCAACGCCGTTATATGACGGTGTGAAATTTTTAAGTTTTACATTACGGTAGTTGTTGTTTGGTGTTTTGTTTAACCACCTCGAGGACAATGTTTTTAACAACCTCACTTATTTCACTAACCGCCTCTCACACGTGTATGGATTCGGTTACACACGTGTCATTTCAAACTAATCTTGACTTAATAACACATATTAATTTGACTTTCGTGATGACCTTAATGTAAAGTTAAATTTAGTGACGATGACCAAAATATTACTGGCTCATAATTTATGTAAGGGAGTAATAATGCCACGCCAGCAAATTCCGTTACTTAACAAGAGAGGAAAAAAGTCACGGTTATATGCTGAATTTGCGGGGGGATATTGAATGAACTATTGAGTTTATGATTAAAATATTAATTATTTCCCTTTTATTTATTTTCTGACGGAATAAAGTTCCATCCGCCAATCACGGACTTAGAGGTAATTTGATTTACACCCTAACAGACTGCTAAATGATTGATTTGTTGCTAAATTATTCACCCACTGCAGTTTAATGTTTTCGGTTCGTATTATTCCAATCCAATTCGGTTTGCCCCTCTCTCTAACAAAATCCGTTGAAATTAAATGCACGTCTTTTTTTTGTGCACACCATGCAAACCATTATTTTAAACGATTATACGTTACGATACGATATAATCGTTTAAAACGTTGGTGAGCACGATATGTACGAAAAATGATGTGCGTTTAGTATGACTCAATAAAATCATGATGGACATTATTCTCGGTCTCTCTAAACTATTCCAATCCAATTGGACGTGCGGTGACTCGCTCGATTTCTCTTTTGATACGACTAATGTGATCTACCCACTCAAATCGTTCTTGAACGATCGAACTCATATAATCACGTAGAAAAAAATGACTTAGTCATTGGGACTCTGCTAAAATTATTGTAGTAGTATTTTAAAAAAATATATTTAAGGTTGCATTGCATGTGAGTGGATATTGTGAATCACGAATTGCAATCTTCTAGCATAGAGTAACCATGAGCATAGATTAGCATGATATGCTTCTACAAAATTATAGGGTAATTAATGTATAAGATAATGTATTTAATTCGAATTATAGGTCCAAAAGAAAACGCGTAATTGAAATTGACACATATTTAATCCAAAAATATAAAAAAAAATTGACACATATTTTCTTTAAAATTGAAAATCGTGTTATGTTTTCTTTGAATTAAATGCCAACTCATAGGAGGATTTATTTTTGGTTAATACTAATTGTCTATCACTAATCACGCCATCGTTAATTAAGATTCTAAGAACGCGGTGTCAATCTATTTTGGTAAATACATTGACAATTTATACAATTATTACACTCAAAACATTCTGTTGTTGGATCATTGGCAATAGCATATTCCTAAATTAGTATTACAAAAAGTCAATTTCAGAACAAACTTTTCACATGTTGGAAGCCCTTTGTCGACGGGGACAAGCGTTTCATATGTAAATTATAAATTAGTACGTTGACTAAACAAGTCCACCTTCACATTTTCCACCGATTGACATGTATTAATCCATGTAATAATTTTATAAGTTATAACACAAACTTTTGCCACGTCAGTAATTGGTTATTTTTTCATTTTAACACATCTTAATTAATATTGTGTCAGGAATTTTTATTTGAATAGCTATAGCGATGGAGGATTTATGATGATCACGGATTTGGAGTTGAACAATCCAGAATGTTTTAAATATATATCAACAAAGTTTACTATACTTTAAATGAACACTAGTGATATATACAGATATATATATCTTCTATCGATTTTTATTGAAACGAGATATTAGTCTCACGGAATATCGGGGGTGAGATATTCGGATAACTAAAAAATATATATACGGAGAGAAATGAAAAATAGAAGTTAACTTGGTTCTTTAAATTTGTAGCACAAAGTTACTTTAAGTTCAGTTGGGATCATTTTTGTTGTATTAAACCTATAAAAATGAGAGATTGAGGAAATATTATTCCCTTTTAGGAAGCAAGATTATGTCCCCATGCAAACACAGAGTGGATCCCATCATGGCAAATTCCTCACGCTAGAGAGAGAGAGATTACAATTTTACCAACAAGTTCTTTTTAACCTTTTTTTTTTGAAAGAATTCTTTTTAACCTTCGATGCCACGTACAAAAAGTTGCACACAAATTATGACATATTTCTCTTTACAATTTGGTTGTGTTACCCAATAATATGGTGAATTAACATGATTTTATGTTTTGACTTTGGGGATAAGGGAGGTTAACAATAGTGTGGTTAATTATGAGCATTGCATTGTAACTAATTACAAAGAATGATAGTAACATGGAATCCACATCAACGAAATTAATTCCTCTTCTAATGTGCCCATATAATATATATGATTTTTTTTTTGTCACACGATGTAATATATCATGGTTCATACATATATATCATATGTCGGCACGTATAATTTTTGAATCCATACAAAATAAAATTTTTTTTTTTATTATTTTCTCTTAATGATTCATAATTTTCCTATTAAGTATTATTGTAATTAAATTTTTTATGGATCTCAAAACTCCATGTATCAATAAATGATTCACATGCGTAAGCGATGACATGTTATACAGTTCGCACTCATGAATTTCCTAATATATTGTACCTTATTGTCATGCTCATGCATATAATGTGAGAAGTTTTTCTAAACAATTTTTCTTTTCATTCTAAATGTTCAAAATTTTAGAGTTCTATTTAAATAATTCAAATTCTTTTCAATTTGAGTAATATCCATTAGTAATTATATCATCCAATGCTCCATATAATCCCGTCATGTTTATATATATTGAGATATAGAGGCATAAAATTTAATTTACCCATAATAACAAAGATTATTTTTTCATTAATTGTCACTAGAATCCGGCCGCTATCTGTGGGCAAATTTTATTTCCCCCCTTTCTCATAAAATTTTGCTTTTCTTTATCACTAAAATAAAGTAACTAGTACATTGGTTTAGTTGGAGAGGGAATTCAATTCCTTCAGCAAGGTCAAAAATTCATACGGCACAAATTCTCAACATTTTTTAATTGTTGAGAGTTTAAGTTTGGACCCTTCAACTCATGTCTTGTGAATGGAGTAAACATCTTTGAGAGAGCACCTTTTTAACGGGTCAGTCAGATGCTCAAAATGCATGAGCATTTGCCCACCATTTTATGCAATAAAAAAATCACATGCATAAAAAAAATTAAAGTAACCACTAAATCGGGACGTGAGCTTGGTTGTGGCAAACGATGATAATGGATTTTGGCCTCACCATGACCTGTTTGTACGATGTAGATGGGGTTGGGTGGTTGTTTCCTTGTTATTTTCGATGGCTTCCTCTTATTCCGGCGAGTTTGGTTGGTTTCGTAATGGAGGACGATAGTTAGTGGGCGGCGACCGGGGACCGACATATTTTTCGGCTCAAATGCGATCTAGAAGGTCTGTGGCGTCGATCATGTGGTGTCTGTGACTCCGACGTGTGTTGGGCGGTTTTCGACCAACTTGGTATGATTGTCAGTGGTGGAGTATTTTGCTTTTATTTTAGGTTGCATAACTATATTAGTAGTAGATCTAGTTTATATAGTCTCTGAAATGACGTATTTTCTTGGCAATTTCAATTGTCGAGAGTTATCTCTCGATTCGGTGCTTATGTGCGGTATTTTTTTATGGATGTCCATGGATTACTATCAAGTACCCGATTATGGTTTGGGATGTTGAGTTGCTCTCAAAGGAGATTTTTCCTTCTATTGAAGCAGAAGGATTTAAGGTTGTATGCTAAACAATGTTTGGGTATTTCAGTGTCGACATTTTCAGTATCTATTTAGGATGATTTCCTCCAAATTAATATTTTTTAGATTCATATGAAGATCGAAGCTATGAGATGTTTTAGGTTTTTGTGTGATTATGCTTGTTATGTAGCTTTAAACGCGCAAAGAAGCGCTAATCTCATGATGTTCGTGTCATGGCCAGTTTACGGCTTTTTAAAGTCATCTGCTTCCGATCTATAGCCGTGACGAGGTGCAAGCCCTCGATTGCACAATGCCAATGCTTCTTTATGTTTCGTTCTATTGTATTGGATGTTTATTATTATCATATGTGTAACGACTCGGCTCCTCCTGTGCGGTGGCCATTCTTATCGGGCACTAGTATCGATGGCACGACGTCGCCACAGAATCGACGAGACTGTCTTCACAGACCAACACACGCATTTCCAGCATGGTTTGTCCTCACGTGCACGCTTCCTGAAAAACTTCACAGGGGGTTACCCATCTTTACGACTACTCGAGGTTGAGCATGCTCAACTTTGGAGTTTCGATAGATGAGCTTCTAAAAAGAAGTTACAACTTGTTGGTATGGATAGTACAAATCAATTACTATAACACATCGTGTTCCATGTAGCTTTACAATGTGGGTTGTCACAAGATGATTAGTCTTTTAACTTATTGTCTACTGATGTATCTAATGTATGCCGGTAATTTCATGTACGAATTCATCTATCATGAATGAAGTTTCATTTTACTTCAGAAAAAGAAACAAAAAACAGGACGTGAGCTAGTAATAGAGATGGCAATGGGTCAGGTTGGGTCGGATTCATGGTTGTTAAAATTGCGAGTTTATTCACCGAGTTTACGAGTCAATTTAGGGAAAACGAGTTGACTCGCTATCAAACTAGGTAATGTATAGAATCGCCAGTAGAATCGGTAAGCTCAGTATAGAATCGATAAACTCGGCGAGTTTGAGCAATTTTGGCGAGTCTAGTCGGCAAAAAGAAAAATAGAATTTTGATTTAGAATTGCCACTTTGAGTTCCATCCCGATAAAACACAACATCTAACTTGCTTATTTATATTTTTTATGAATAAAATAGAAAAAGAAAAGATATAATTTTATTATTAGAATAGAGACGTCGAGGAGAGGTAAATCGATTTGAAAGATGAATGTGTTAATTGAAAAGATGACTATGTATGGAGGTTAAGAAAATTTAGTTTTTGAATAAATACTTGACAATTGTCTGAATCATGATAAAACTAATAGTTTTAATCTAATCTTTCTTAAAATTATTAGTATTTTAAATTGTAATTGAATTTCTATGTTTATTAGTATGAATTTGTATTTATATTTTTAGTTTAAATCTAAATTCCACATTCGATAAATTCTAACGAGTTAGCGAGTCGATTTTATCTAGTCGATTCTACCCCTTCTAAATGAATATATCTAGATTCTTGAGTTTGACAACCTTGATCCGGTTTGCCTAAACATAGACCCGACCTGCGTTTTTCTTGGGCAGGATCAAAAAATTGATTGCTCAAAAAAGGAAAATCCAGACCCGATCATCGATGGGTCAATGGATCATCCATCCACCCATAAATAATTATTTATTTCGAATTATTATGCGAGTGTACGAACTAAATTATTAATAAAAACACTTATAAACCCTAATATAAATCATTAATTAGCTAACGACATCGATAATAACAAAATAGTACTTATGATATTAAGCATCCATAATTAAAAACATTATCAATCCGTCAACTATGTTTTAAACTGCTTAACTTTTTATCGGATTATTTTAATTTCAAAGTTCAATAGGCATTTTGTATAAGATCTAAAACAAAATATGTTACTCAAATTATATGTATTCTAATTTAATATATTTAGATATTTATGTTTGATATAAAATATATGTATCATAAATTTTATGGATAGTTTATTTATGGGTTTAGTCCGATGAAGTTTTTTTTTTAAGTCTAACCCAATGAAATCTAAACTCAAGCCCGACAGTTTTCTCGAGTCGACGGGTGAGATCCGTGACCCGCGTGTCATTTTATCGGCTCTAACTAATAATTATAGCGTTTGTTTTTTATGAAAATTCGACTTTCAGACGAATATATTTTGAATTGATAGATTGTGTTAGACATATAAAAAGAAAAAAAAAATATTAATAAATTGATTTATTCAAGTTGGGATAGATTTTTTTTATTTTTTTCAAATAGGTTTATTGGGTTACAGCTTACAATGTGGTCATGGTTAATCCTTTCTTAATTTGCATCGATCGAGCAGGAATTTCAGCAAAATGTAAAACTTCATGTACAAGTCAAATCTTCCTATCATTTAGTATTTTCCTTCGTCAAATCATCTTTTATTTATCCTAATTAACATGCATGCCAACGAGGACGTAGCAAGCCACAAATTGTAATATATACTAGCAGTTTAGCTTTTTAATCATTAGATTCATTACGCTAACTTGACGGTCAGTCTTAGAGCAACCGATTAAAATTTTTTTTTTTGGTTTGGAGGTCATGAGTTCGAACCACGAAAACAGTTTCTTTGCAACTATAAGAGAAGCAAAAAACTGAATATTACGACCTCATTTCCCATACCTCGAAACGAAAATCTTAACGCACCAGAATTTTCACTTTTAAATTCAATTCAGTAACTCGTTGGTTATAAGATTGCTGATCTGGTTTAAAGCGCAAACCCGGTACTTAATTTCAGCTAATTAATTATTTATAAATAAGATAAAATTAAATGCTTAAAATAAACTTTGATTAATGATTGGAGATCCATTCATAATTTCATATTATCGTCGACGAATTTAGAGGTAGATGAGGAGCAAAATCATAGCTATAATGTAGATTTATTTATTATTATTTTTTTGAATTTCGTAAATTTATTTATTCAAAAACAAATACGGTATTTGAATAGATGACATTTTGAGACTTTTCACGCATATCAATATCATCAATTTCAATATATCAATTATCTTTATTTTACAATTTTATCTTTTTATTTTTCTATTAAATTATTAATTATGTGTGAAAAGAGAGTGAGTGGAGGAGTAAAAAAATAAAAAATTGAATTATTTTGAAAATATCATCTATTTAAAAACAAAAATTATATCCAAAAATATTATCTTTTTATATACGAAAAAAATAATAATTTAGATTAATATATAATCCGCTTAATTATACATTTGTCGAAATTCAAAACATAAAATAGGCTGATCCCTAGCAGCAGTACTATTAATTTTTTAATGCGGCCAAAGAAGATTTCATCCTGCCTAACAGTTATATTACAACTAATTATAAAAAAAAATGCTTCTAAAATTGTTATTTATTTAAACAATTTCATTTTTTACTCAGTTTAATCTCGATCATTTTTAATTTTAATTAAATTAAAAGTGGTCGAGATTAAATTATATTAATTGTAGACAAATTTTACAATTAATTAGTTAAAGAGCTTTTCTCAACTTAAATGCGAGTAGTTGTTAACTTTACGAAATTTTTAAGCTAAATTATAACTCTAGTCCTTCATGTTAGTTTATTTGATCTTTTCAACCTCAATATAATATTAACTTTAAAACTCATCCCCAATAATTGAATTACACAATCTTCACTATTTTCATTGTTCCTCCTCCGACACAGATCTTCTGTTTTGTCTTTTTCTTTGAAAATTTATCATACCCAGTTTGATGGAGTGGAGATTCATGTATCTATAACTACAATCATCGGAGATCCCACCTCTCAGTAGCCGATGAAGATGAATTTTTAAGGTTTTGGTCAGATCAATCGCTGATGATTCCAGCCAAAAAGGAGAGATCATGTGGTGTCTCACTTTTTTCGATACGAAAACCCAGCTCTGATTATTACGAGACATAACTCCAATATCCAATCGAAATCTGATAGATGACTGATAGATGTCGAAACGATCACAGTTTTTTTAAAAGATGAATTGATCGACTGAAAAAATGGGAAAATATGTCGTTTTTATTTTAAACACTACCTCTTCTTTGTTGGAAGAAGAACGGAATGGTCTTAACTCATAAGATCACAATTTCTAATCAATGGATGTATGCTTGTAATAAGAGTGACAATCAAATGCAACATCCAGTATCCTCAATATCCTAATATCACCAAATAAAAAAAATTCAGTCGAAAAATAAAAGTAAAAATAATGAAGACGTGATTTAATTCAAATTGGAGATGAATTACACAGTTAAACTTTTATAGGTATTATAAAAATTAAATCAAATAATATGAAAGACCAAAGTACAATTTGACCCAAAAATTGTTCTTTGGATTCGTACAAATAGCACTGCCCTTTAAATGCTAGTATTTGCTAGGAGACGAATTGCATGTGAGCAATTGCAAATTAAAGCTATAATTAAGGAAGGGCCCTCCCCTCTCGTAGAGACTTGCCCATAAAGCAAAAGGAAGACCTTATTGTTTGGCTTGATTAAGATATACGTTTGTAAATTTAATGAGAGATGAGGACACTTATATTTAATCATGCCAAAAATTGATTAATCATACCAACAAAAAACAATAAAATACGTAGCTAAGTTAATACGCTATCCTCCATTTATTTTTATTTTTTTGAAGTACGTATATCCTATATTTATTATAACCAAATTAAATGCATGCCAGTATTGTCTACATTTACTTACGTAGATAATAATACTAACTATATATATAATAATTTTTTAATAAATCTAAAAGTAAAAATGTCATTTATTTAAATACAAATTGAGTGATTTGATATCGGATGATCGATTAATGGTAGAGTGCATGTGCTAGAGGTGCTGTTATTAGTCATAAGATCCAAGCTAGGATAAAGTTTTCACAATAATAATAATAAATAAAATGAAATGAAAACACCCCAAATTCCTCTAAATATTGCATGCAATGGCGGTCAATTCCCCTTTCGTATTATGCACTCAATCTTAAAATTGGGCGTCTGAAAACCTCTATCCATTGATACTTCAGCTAGCCTTAATTGGTTGTTTGTTAAATATCTTTTGATAAGCACCTTATAGTAATTACTAATATTCTTATTCTTATTAAGATCACGCAAAAATCGCAATGTGTTTTTTTTTTTTTATGTTAGCAATGTGTTGTTGAATTCACGAAATAGTGGAAAAAATAATATGGCTCGACTTACAAGAAATCGTGTCTTAATTATACATATATGCTGTTTTATCTCGTTTATAGCAATTGAAACCCGTTTGGAAACAGTACTACGCCAATATTCGCCAATATGAAATGTAAACGAGAACGTGAATATTATATATTAACCCCACCGAATCGGGATAGATTAACAATGAACGTGAATAATATTAATCCCACCGACTCGGGTCTGAGTGAATAGCCGCTAGCTAGCTAGCTCGGATCGAGTTCATATATACCTAAATCGATTTTTTTTTTTTTTTTACGGTAATACCTAAATCGATCGGTACTGATTATGCTTATAATAATTAGTGATTGACAATGATATGTAACTGTTGTTTGATACTTTTTTTTCTTTTTTTGATACTTAAACGTACATAAATTAATTGAACCCAATAGCTAGGTTTAAGAAAGCAATATATATATATATAGTTATCAAAAAAAAAAAAAAGCAATATATTGAACAATATTTTGTGCTCATCGAAATATGAAGATTCATGTCAAATGTGTAGACCCTAATGTCTCCAAATATTTGTGTGTAGCACATGCATGGGTCTAACTTAAAAGCCGCCCAATATATATGTATGTACGTACGTATCAAAACAAAATTAGACTACTTTAGGCTGCGTTCGTTTTGACGCTAAGCCATTGTTTTTTGTTGCTTTAAGCTGCTCTAAAAAAATATTGTGTTCGGTTTCAACATTTGTACAGTAGCAATCATCAACTATGATTAATAAATATTATATTAATTATTACCATGGTTAAGTTAAAAGTACAAGATCTCAGACTCACTCTTCAATCTTCATATCGTTCCCATCTTCTTTTACAATTTATTTTTTTTGGATGGAGTCTTCTTCTACACAAGGCCAAAACTCCAAATCTGAAGAAGAGATGGTGGCGAGCACAGTGATGAACGAGAGAGATCTCTTTAATCTTTCACGCGCTCTGTATTTTCAGTTTGTTGAAATCTCTCTTTTCTTTTTTGCAAATTCATCTTCTTCTTCAAATGCTCTCATTCTGAACTAAATTAAACAGCTGAATCTTATACCTAAAACATTACACTTCCGATTCAAATTCCGGTGATGAGCTTTTAAAATTCGTTTGATTCTGCTTCTAATTTGATTAGTCATTGGGCTCATTGCTACAGATTTCGCTGTTCAAGGGTAAGACTTTGTGCTGATTTGAAATCGAGTTCGTTGGCAACGAGCTCCTCGACATCGTTGGAGTGTTTTTCCAATTGATTCGTTCTTCATGCTTAAAACGAATTGTGGACGATGGCGACGTGGGAGATGTCGAAATTGGAGGAAGAGGCGGCGATGGTGTCATGGTCGACGGCGAAAAGAGAGACGGTGCCGTGGTCGGGATTGGCGATTTGTCTTTTGAGGAAGGAGAAAGGAACTTTCGTAAGCTAACCACGGATAAAATTTTAATATTATTTTAATATAAAAAATTAATCACATGTAAACTATCCAAGCATTAAAAAGCATTAAAAAGCATGGAAAAGCAAAACATGCTCGAGCAACTTCGAGCAAGACATCTTCAGCATCCTAACGAACGCACCCTTAGGGTTTATAAAGTACTTCTAGCCGTAAAATATTATATAATAATATTTTTTTTCTAATTCGTGTTATATATTTGTACAATTAAGCAAAACTAGTATTTACATATGTAGAAAAAAGTACCTGCCCTCTACTAATGTAGCTTCCAAACTTGAATACAGATTCATTCTTTTTATACGAACGTAAATCTGCCTAGATCAGGATATGATATGAGTCAAAATCACATACAGTATTTGAGTATTTGGTTGGATATATACATGAAATATTCATTTTTAAAAGGAATGGGGACTATTTTGTCAAAAAAAAGAAACATAAAGGGTCAAATTACCATTTCATGAAACTATTGGCAGATAAAGATCTCGTCCATCTCTTGTTCGATCCACGCCGCCATCTCTCCTCCGTCTTCAACGATCATCGTCAGCCACCATCCCGACCACAGCTCGTCGTCGTTCCGACCACCTCCTTTGCCGCCAAAGAGCTCCGAGCCATCCCATCTCGTTGTGCTTCTCCACGACCCGATTCCACAATTCTGAAACCGACAGAGCCACCACTCTTCCATTCCGATTCGACACCGCCACTCAACAACACCCACTCGACGATCCAACATGCTCTGTTCTCATCTCCACTGTTGTCGCCACGACTCCTCCGCCGTTTCTTCTTCTCAGATCTGTGTAGCGCCACCTCATCTCGCCACCTCACTGCCACCTGGGATCTCCCTCCACATACACATCTCATCTTTCCTCTCCTTCTCCGTCCCAATCTTCGTCCACATCCACCTCGTCTATTTTAATTTCCCCTCGGATTCCACCATACCCCTCAACTCCTTCATCTTCTCCACCGGTTCCGCCTCCTCCACCTACAACCACCGCCACCTAGATGAGTCAAACAACAAAATAAATTTTGAAATCCCTAGTCAAAGGTGTTTGTAAATTGTAATCCACATAGTTGAGGAGTGAAAATAGTGTTATGGTGATTAATGGGTTTTGGTAAATTTTTTTATCAATACGTTGGTCAAAAGTTTCACAATCCAGCCAAATTCCATCGAATGTGGATGGACTAAACTTACATGTAAAAATAATCAATGGACTAATTTTTTAAGTCCAATACATCTTTTTTTATCTCTATCAAACATGAAATTAAATAAATTAGTTCAGTCCAACTCCCACCTCTAACCTTATCAAACATACCCTTAATGAATACGAACACCTAAATTTGTACCTGAATTTTCTTCAGGCTCAAGCATTTCAAATTTTCGTGAGATTATATATTTCTTTTGTTTTCTTCTTGAAGAGTTTTTCATGTGGGACAAAAAAGGTATTTGAAAATGGGACTATGCAAAGCAAATGAACATTTATATATTTTTTGCATCATGCATTCGGATTTGTAGTATGCATATTACCTAATGGTTGAAAATAATTGTCTTTTTTTCTATGTAGATGAAAAGAGGCGATTATTATTTTCGGATCGAGGTAGTATAAATATGTATATTTCTTTTTGATATTTTTGAGTATTTTCATCATTAATATTAATAAGACTAATTTTTCGTTTTAACTATCAACACACGTAACAGTAATAAACATGCTATATAGTACGTGTACTTGTGGAGACGAAAGGTAAAGCTCGCATGCAAATATTAAGGCATGTGTTTATTATTGAGCTCAAAATGAAATCATTCCTTTTTTGAAAACGTCAAGTTGGTCAAGTGATTAAGAATCTGTCTTTTTTCGTAAAATTGGTAAAATTGAAGTTTCGAATTTTATTGAAAATATGAAAAAAAAAGAAAAAAAAAAACCCTTTCGTTCATATTTAAGTACGTACGTTGTTTAATTAATTACGCTCAAATTCTAGGACCTACCCAAAAGAATATACTACGGTACGACCACGAAATATATATTGTAAATATAAAATGATACTGATGAAATTTTTAATTTTTAAATTATTGAAAAATTGATATATTATATATATTATTTTTTAATAAATTTTAAAAGTAAAAATATCAATTATTTATATACATATAAAATATAATAACAAAAAATAACAAAAATAAGAGAGGTCCACTGCAAAAGTTCGTTTACAAATTTACACATGCAAGCATGTGTGCAGTCAATAAAAATAATTCTAGCATGGATAAGCTATAACAATTCATAAAGTTAATTTCAAGCTTTTGTTTAACATGCCTTCCTTGTGGGCAGTTGACAGGTGTCAAAATTTCGCTAAAGCTGAACTAAATCGTGATTATTGTGGATAAGACAGAATTATTAGCAAAGTTTAATTAGTTGTTAAGCTAGCAGTATTATAATGGCAAATCGGTTTGGTGTGGGTGTTTCGGGTAATTAGTTTTGAGAAGAATCTTAAGCTTATTTTGACTTAAGTGAGGTGGATTGAATTAACAAGTAAGTTGACACATGGTTAATTTATTGGTGGGATTTGTCACGTCGTCAATCATTGACAGACGTTATGGAGAAAGGACCAAATATCAAACTTTTTTGTAATTATTGAGACTTGAAACCATGTATCCGAATTTGAGTCATGCTAAACGTACACCAAATATCGTGCACAAAGTGGTGGTGTACAGTCGCGTGGACGATATTTGATATGCGTTTAATGTCACGTCCGAATTAGTCATTGGTGTGCACGTACAACCGCTTTAAGGACGATGTAGTAGGTTGTACAAGCAAACGTTACTACAAACGTAAGGTTTTGCCGTATTATAATTAAAGATATGGCAAATTGGTGCTCGACTCTCAGAGTCAAACTAGCCAGGCCGATTATTTAATGGGCCGTGCCGTTTGTCTAAATTCCATTCACAAATGTGACGGCCCAACTTAAATGCCACTAAAACCTCTCTCTCTCCCCGATTGTTGAACCCTAAAAATTGAAATTGGAGATTCTTACTAAAATAGAAAAATCCCATTTAAAAGTACAATCAATCTTTCATTCATCTGAAATCTGAATAATGTGAATTCTTACAAAAATTTATGCATTTAAAAAAAATTACAAATTTGAATTTGTCAAATGCTGAAAACGTTATGGTTATGAATCTTACTTGTGGTGGTAATAAGAAAGCACTGAGTAATCAGTTTGTGTAAAAGTAAGCAAAAGAATAATAGCAGCAGCAATGACAGAGATGAGTGCCCAAGGACTGTTACAATAATTGTGCCTCAGCTTTGCCTTCCAGAAATTCCATCTTTTATTACAGTGCACATTCACTTCTGTGAACAGTTTGGAGTAATGGAAAGTACCAGAAATTACCACAAGTTGCACATACTGTTAAACATCTTTGACAGCACTTCGTAATTACCTAGAGTGTTGTTGATGATTCCCTGGCCACGAAGAAGCTCCACATCTTTCTCCGATTTGATTAATCGATCCATCACTATGATACAGTCAAAGACGTAGATTGGAATCTCGTATAGCGAGCATTGCTCGTAAGCAATCAGATTCCTGAAGAATGTCTCAGTCCGGTTGTCGATTAGGATCTCAGGAATTTCCAAGACGCCGTTCTGAAACGTTATCTCGAACAAATTATGACTCTCCGATTTTTTGAAATCAATTCCGGCTACTTGGAGCTCTGTCGCACAGCGTATGTGACTCCAGCTTCCAGGCTCGAGCCTGCTCTTTTAGTCCTGGATGGAGCCAACTTCCATGGACGAAGTCAAGTAAATGTTTCTGACCATTGTTAATTTCAGAAAATTTTGAGCCTGGAAGAATGTCACGGAAAAAATTCCTAGTCATTTCCTCCAGGGAAATTTCCTAGAGGTCCGGAACCTTAGGGAGGTTGTAAATTTTTGATAGAACGAAGAAAGGAATTTGATTCTCTAGCAACATGTCACACTTCAAGCTATATATTATCCAAGTACCTTTGAAAATGACGTCGTTCTCTTCAATTACATGCTTGAAGAAATTCTTCCGCATTAACTCTAAAATGAAGCAACCATCAAGGAGCATCATTTTGACAAATTGATCGCTATGGAAGCTCACTGGCTCCGCATAGCTTTCACACGCTCTCTTTTCCAGAATCCTCATGGGGTAGATTAATGTTGCGAGGTTCATACCCGTTCGATCGAGGAGTAATTTGAAGTAGATTTTCTTGTGAACTTCCATTGCTTGCAATCGATCTTTTCCTATGTGGTAAGGACCGATTGCAAGCATGCGTGGCTCGTAGGCCTCTTTGTTTTCGCAACCTTGTTGAACTGGGACTTTGAAAATGCTGCATTCTGAGGATGTCGGATATATTAACTCCTCAAAGCTTTTTTCGATTTGAGTGGCCAGTCGATCATCGGCCAGTTGATCATAAATTGTGACAGATCGACCATCGCTAGTTTCGCTAGACATCCTAATTGGAAAATGCCAAGCTACAACACAAGGAAGTTAGAAAATGAATAAATTTATTCTTGAACAAATATATGTATGAGCAGCTATCGATACATGGGATCGAGATCTAAGCTAATAGTGCATGAAACACATTTGTGTTTTATTCAGATGACCCAAAGTGTAAGCAAAGCATACTTGGAGAATTGAATTCTTTGATCTACTTCAGGATAAAGAATATTAATTTTTTGTTTCTTAATTATATTCCTTTGGAAAAGAAAAGCAATAGGAATAAAGTAGTTAGTTACTTCCATGGGCATGTAAAGAAGCTGCAAATATTTCTGACACTCTGGAAATGCAGTCTCTCAAAAAAAAAAATTCATACATATATCCTATCCAATATTGGTTTGATCGTAACTTTTTCAAGTTATACTCCCTTACATCATTGAAACAGTTTATTTATAATTGTAAGGGAAAAGTCCCAAAGCGAGGAGGTTGGCGCACCGCAATTTGACATTTTATTCCCTTCTTTAACTCAAAGAAGATGGTTGTATTTGATTTGGGACTCCCTAATAAAATTATAGCCATTTTTTGATTTTGAACCTTGTAATTCAAGTTAATGTAGAACTGATAGATATTACATTTGAAAATCTCAAATCTTTAATCTTATGAGTTTGCCAATGCTGTCTTGTTAAACATTAAACATTGTTGGATGGATCATATCAAAGCTTGATATTTTTTGGGCTAAATCGCACACGCAAGTGCACGTGTCGCAACAAGTAATACAGTGATAAGAAAAATGTCGATTTCACGGGGAAAATGTTCTAATGACTACTCAACACTAGTATTAACTCTTTACGAACTTGTTCAAACGATGAATTAATAGAGCGATTAAAGTAAATACCATGCAAGGAAACAAAAGCAAGTAAGCAACGAGTGATTCAGAGAAGAGACGATTCTAAGGATTTTGATTACGCTATAACCATCATCGATGTTTCTACAAAGTTCGTACTCAATTTCGTCGAATCATTTTGATTACCCAATACATATTTATAGTTAAAAGCACATGTCTATGTCGATTAACCCTAATCACTTTATTCTAATCCTATATGTCTATGATATTAGAAGATAAATCAATTGCGGTGAGATCTTTATCAAACTAAGTTATTAACTATATGTCTATGCTAACAACAACGATTAATTCATCATCTATGTGAATACATTCAACATGAGATTCTATATTCAGGTTCTAATCCAAAACTCACACTTTCGTTTTGTTGTTAAGGATGATAAATCTTTCAATTGATAGCTAAGTAATTAAAAGCATTGAGCACACGATATAAAAAATTGAAATTTATCAACAAGATTGAATATGAAACTAAACAATAAGCATTAACTAGATTATAGATTCATCAACTCGCTAGAACTATAAGTTTAGCTATTCACAATAGCAAACACAAAAGATAAAGAGAGTACCATAATTACAATTACGATGATAATAACAGAAGAAACACATTCTTCTTCTTGTAAAGATGTCTCTCCAAATCCTTCTAAATGTTAAAAATCCTATTCTACATGTCTATTTATACTTAAAACGAAATCTAGTCAAAATAAAAAAAATTGAAATTTTTCTGTGTAGGGGCTACAATCCAAATTCTGCCAGCATCGTGAAGGCGACAGAATTTCTCCAATTTTTGCAAACTCCCTCTCCAAACATCGATGGGGCGACTCCAGCATTGCGAGGGCAGCATCATACTTTTTCTAGAATGCCGATTTCGTCCTTCAATTTATCGTTTGATGTTCAGTTCAGTCCTCCCTTTCTATTAAATTTCAAATTTATTTAAATTGTCTCGATTTCATCAAAAATTCCTACGGACACAAAAAAAACAAAAACAAACATATAACCGAACAAAACTACACACTAGTGCTTATTTTTTCCTTTACGGCGGGTTAGTTATCCCCGCGTTATTTTAAGCCAACGGTCTCTCTTCATCTTCTCTCAATCAACCTCATAAAGGTTAATTGTTACTTCTTCCGTCTTAAAATAGATGCAAATTTTTTAATATAAATTATATATAAAAATTTGTATTTATTTTGGGACGGAGGTGTATATCAAAAACTCCATTAATTTTCTTTCCTGCGTGGGGTCTGTCTTTTCCTTGTCTTTTCAACAAACCCAAAATTCTGATTCAACAACGGATCGATACTGCTTCAATCTCACGTTAATCGCCATAACCACAGGTGCCGATTTGCTTCTTTTTTTGACGATTAGAAACTTTTATCAATTCAAATGACAAAACATATGATTGATTGACGTATTAACTGCTAATTAGGTTTGAATTGGGCTCTTTTGATTGGCTGCAAAAATTATTCTAACAGCTTTAATTCAAAAGATTAATGTGGTTTTGCGGTCAATCGCCATTTTTGTGTTTTTTAAGGTATGTTTGTGTATAGACGAGGGGATGCATTTCATCATTTGTTTGTATGAAATTAAATTGCAGGGGAATTAATATTGGAAAGCCCCAATTTTGTCAAAGAAAGTGTTACAACAACAACCAGCCTCGAGTGGAGTCGGATATATAAATCCTTTTTGGCATGCAATCAAGCTGGCTTTGCGAATGCGGATTTTCTTCCGAACATCTCTGAGATTGAGTTTTTACATGTATAAAATACCGGCATTGGGAAATTGATTCTTTGAATTTGAGCAAGTGTTAAATTTATAAGGTAGGCTTCGGTTTCTTGCGACGGAAGGAAGGACATAAAACTAGTTAATGCCCATATCTAGCAGATAATAGACACGGATCGATTTCTTTGGAGACAATATTATGTCAGGATTGGATCCTGTTACTACAAACCATCAAACTCCAGGCGAGTTTGTGGCGCGTGGCAAAAATTCGGATGACATGTGTTCGATAACAGGGGAAGTATTTTCCCCACAGTTTTTAAGGAATCATGCTGGTGTACAACACGGAATGAATTTTATGGACGATCATGATCCGGCGAGAGCAGGGTACCAATTTAATCAGAACTATCCGTTACCATCTGAGGAAGTTAATAATGGCAGAATCGGCATGATGAGAATTAATTCAGATGGCTCAAATTTATTCCAAGCAGCTGAACTTGAAAATAATGAGCAAAATTCTAGCAAGTATTCTGGTGCACGCTACATGAAGAGAGCTCCAAGTGGACTTATAGTCCCACCTCGTTATGCAATAAGTTCGCCCCAATTAAACCAGCATTTCGGTATAGTTACAACGACAACACCGGAAAGTCCTTTAGCTGGAAAATTAAAATTCCTATGCAGTTTTGGTGGAAGAATAATACCAAGGCCGAACGACGGAAAACTTAGATACGTCGGCGGCGAGACGAGGATTATATCCTTGAGAAAAGACGTTACTTGGGAGGAGCTAATGAGGAAGACTTCCGAAATCTGTAGCCAGCCGCATACGATCAGGTACCAACTACCCGGCGAGGATCTTGATGCACTTATTTCCGTTTGCTCGGATGAGGATCTTAATCTCATGATCGAGGAATATCAAGAGCTCGAAAGAACAGGCAGCCAACGGTTACGGATATTTCTTGTACTTTTGGGTGAACCGGAGAGTCCTTGTACTTCTGAAGCTGATCAGCAGCATTATGTTTATGCTGTCAATGGAGGTTTGATTGATATAAAAACACGTAAGAGCTCCAGTGGAAAAGGAAGCACTAGATTAATCCCTCAAGATTATTTTCATAGAGAATCTCCCACATATTCTAGCCCTAATAAGCTACCCCAAATGCAAAACAACTTCTTCAATCAGTCTCCTCCGATATCTCCCGCCAAAATTTACCATAGAGATTATGAGAATTCAAATTCACAATTCTATGTGGATCATCCATTGCCAGAAAGTAATGAGAGAAGAATTCAGAAACCTTTGCCATATCAAAATAATCAATATCGTCGCGGTGGAATGAATTTACATAGTCGTAGTCCTAGTGGGGACGTTTATCCTATTCAATTACATGCTCAAAGTGATTTGAGCTGTGAAAGACCATCTCTTATGGAAAGGGCACTCTCAGATTCTCAATTGCAGGAACGAGAAGTTGTTATTTCCACGCCTTTCCGAGATAATACTGATAATATTTCTCCTGCTCAATCAATGCTTTGCCCCTCATATGAAATTGCAGAGACTGCCTCTGAATGTTATAAATTCGACAACAATATGGATCGTCCATTGATCAAGAAAAATTCTGGCCAGTCGTTTTCAAATCAACATGATAGAAAAGATTCTATGATGCAAAACGCTGTAAGTATATAGCAGGCATGATCTTAATTATATTTTGTTTTAAGTTTGATTTCTTACTTGTGTGGCAAGCTTCATTTTCAGAAACTAGCAGTCAATGCTTCATCGGATAGAGACAGTTTTCAAAGCACTATTGATTATACAGTCGAGATGAGTCCTAATGTAGGAAATAATAAAGAAGGATCTTACGACAAGCCGAGGTTTGAAAAAGTACTATCAGTCCGATCACAGCCATTATCCGATTCTCAGGATGACAAGATGCTAGAATCAACAATCGCAACGGCAAATTCTACAATCTCGTCATACAAATCGGGGGTTGTCTCCATTGCGAATCAGGCCAAAACCAAACTCACATCAAATATTACCGGAAGAGCGACAGATCCTGATCGTGGGGTAACATTATTGTTTCTACTACATTTTGATTATTATCCAAATTGCATTTTATGCTTTGTTGGTTATTAACATTTCCTTAATTTGATTATTCATAGAGCACAGAAGGAGAAAGAATAAATAGAAACGAATCATTTACCGATGCAGCTATGCTAGAAATAGAAGCTGGTATTTATGGTTTGCAGGTTCGAATACTACAGGCTGCGTTTGTTTATACTTTTGAAAAGTAACTATATCTATCGTGTGAAAGACTTCCATTTGCACAAGTCATACAATACTTTTAGGAGTTGAATATATTGCATAACTAGTCTTGCTTGCATATGACACAGGTTGTAAAGGATGACGACCTTGAAGATGTGCAAGAGTTAGGTTCTGGTACATATGGAACTGTCTATTACGGAAAGTGGAGAGGAACAGATGTTGCTATTAAAAGAATTAAAAAGAGCTGTTTTTCCGGTAGAGTCTCAGAACAAGAGCGACTGGTATGTCGCCAAAAACCATTCTGAATTTCACACCACCTTAATTTTCCGTTAATGTAAAAGATCTTAATGTAGTTTTACTATACAGATACGAGATTTTTGGAGAGAAGCACAAATCTTATCAACTCTTCATCATCCAAATGTTGTAGCATTTTATGGTGTAGTCCCAGATGGGCCCGGCGGAACGATGGCAACTATAACAGAATATATGGTGAGTGGATCGTTGAGGCATGCCATGGAAAAAAAGGATAGGTGAGTTGTTTTTTTCAATAACTGGCTAGTTCGGTTATTGTAATCCATTCATTACCGGTAGAGCTCGACTCACATGCATTTCCATAGCTAACTTACATGTTGGCTGTTGATCTTTGCGTGAATTGATGGTACATTTGACAAATTTGATCAAATGTACTATCACTTTGTGCAAAAAAAGAGACATATATTTATAAACGGAATGACATATAAGGTAGCTCTGGAATGACACCTGAGTTTTTTTCCTAACCAGTAATGTAGTAACCAAGTTTTCTCAACTCTCATTGCAGAGCGCTTGATCGTCGCAAAAAGCTCATGATCACATTGGATGCGGCTTTCGGGATGGAATATCTACATCTTAAGAACATTGTCCATTTTGATTTGACGTGTGAAAATTTACTTGTCAATTTGAGGGATCCTCATAGACCAATATGTAAGGTAATAGTAATTGATTCAACGAACAAACAAACACAATTTCTACTGTTTTATTGTTTCGGTGTGATATAAGCTAACTTTTGTTGTATTGGCAGGTGGGAGATTTTGGATTGTCAAGAATAAAACGAAACACACTTGTAACTGGTGGAGTCCGTGGAACACTTCCATGGATGGCCCCTGAACTATTGAATGGCAATAATGATCGCGTGACGGAGAAGGTAATTGGCCAATAATTACTTCCTGGTCAAGAAATATGTCGCATAATCTAAACTATTAAGTAATGATTCTATGATTTATATAGGTTGATGTATTCTCCTTTGGCATCACAATGTGGGAGATCTTAACTGGGGAGGAGCCATATGCCAATTTGCATTGTGGTGCTATTATAGGTAATTAACATTCTCTAACTAATTAGTACTACCTCCGTATCATGATAGATGATATTATACATTTTTTGGTCCACTCAATGTCCACTTGAGTGCACAAAAAAATGTAAAACATCATTTATTGTGATACGGAGGGAGTAATACGCTAGAAAGTTAAGGGGATGCAATTAAGTACGCAAATCCTCATAATGATCATATTCTAACAAAGACTCATGATGTGGTTAAATGAAGGGGGAATCATTAGTAACACACTCAGGCCACCGATTCCAGAACACTGCGATACAGAGTGGATAAAGTTAATGGAAGAATGCTGGTCAGTCGATCCTCAAGAACGGCCATCGTTTACAGAGATAACAAACAGACTTCGTGCAATGTCAGTTGCTCTCCAACCAAAACGACGTAATATTTATCCTAACAGATGAAATAAGTTAGTAAAAGTCACACATATATATACACACAACACAATACAAGTCCTTTTTTTCTTACATTGAGTAGTCGTCGAGTAGATAATATTTCCTCTCAGTTTTGGTGTACTTCTGTATATTACACGGTGCACTGTAGATCAATTAGTGATATATCATATATACTCTCATTTGCCAGTTTCTAAAATCTTGTTTGAAGTGTAAATTAAATGCTAATTTTTTCTGTGCTGGCCACTTAGTGTATATTATATTTTACGGCTACATCCGTCACTATCCGTCACTATCTGCTAATCCTATCGTTACCATACAAATCATAGAAGCATTCAATTGAAGGCAGCACAGCCGTTTTCTTAGCCATGAAGTTTAGTTTTATCTTTTGATGTGTAATCAACTCATCCGACGGTAGAGAACAAGTGCAAATACGGCGGTGATCTTCTGCTTCCGGGTTTAGCCTACAACAAAGCTATTGCTTCTAGAAGGATCATCTGTTCAACGGATCATATATCTAGAAGATCATGTTGTTATTCCGATGCTGGCACGCATTTCCAAGCACAGTTTGGATAACGATGACGTTAGTGCCATACTGCCACGTCAACACAGCTTAACGAGCTGGACCAATTGTTAGATGGACATTTCAGTTTAAGCAGTCAAAAGTGATGTTTGTTAGTTCAGGGACTCAAATGTTAGTAATTCAAAAGTTATGGATTTATTGTGTAATTATTCCTAACATTTACCAGAACAATTACAAAATGTTTAAATGACCATAGTTATCTTGTTTCCATGGGATAATATATTTTTGGTATCTCAAGCCTATCAAAATTAATAAATTGGCATTTCGTGCGTTTTTTTAACAATTTGGTATTTTCTGTCAGAAATTTTAAAAAATTCATACATTTTATTTACGCTGCAGGTTAATTCTATTAAGTTTATCATAGTCAACGCCACATAAGCGACAAATTACCACTCGACTCAGCAAATATGCCACGTCAACATCTTCAACCTTAAAAAAAAATTTAGATTCCGACCATCACTTTCGACGATGATCCAATCAAATATCGTTGGATTTTGAAAAATTTTATATAACTGGAGTCGTTTCGATAAGGTGAATATCGATGTCAGATTTTTCAAACTTCAAACCGTTTGGTGTAAATCTAAGCTTAAAGGTTCGATTTCCGCAATTTTAAACTTAAATCTACACCAAACGGTTTGAAATTTGAAAAATTCGACACCACCACGATGTTCATCTGGTCGAAACGAGTCCGACTATATAAAATTTTACATAATCCAGAGACCGACGGAAGTCCGGTCGCCACTTCCGGCGAGCCGCAGTCTAACGTAGTCAAATTTTGGAAAACTTTACGTAGCCTGACTCATTTCGACTAGGTGGACATCTTTGCGGTATCAGAATTTTCAAATTTTAAACCGTTTGGTGTAGATTTCAGTGTAAAGTTACAGAAACCTGAAAAATCCGACATCACCATTATGTTCATCTCGTCGAAATGAGTCCAATTATGTGAAATTTTTCAAAAACCAACGATTTTCGATCGGATCCTCGATGGAAAGGGGGCCGAAATATAAAATTTTTATTAAGATTGAGGATGTTGATGTGGTATATATGCTGAGTCAAGTGGTGATGTGTTACTTATGTGGCGTTGATTATGACAAATTTAACAAAATTATCATATTATATAAATAAAAAATATGAATTTGTTAAATTTTCCTACGGAAATATATCAAATTGGTAGAGAAAATGTGCGATATACCGAATTCTTAGTAAAAAAAATTTTATTATCCCCCATCGTCCAACCGCCAAATCACATTTATTAAACCAATTCCATCATTCATTTCATTTACTTCTTCTATTTCTCGAGTGTTCTTCTTCTATATCGATTTTAGAGAGAGAAAGACAAATCACCTGGTTTTCTAAAGAGAGAGGAGATGGAGAAAGCTATTAACAGACAGAAGATTTTGCTTGAGCACCTCCGTCCTTCTTCCTCTTCGTCAAATAGCTTCGAGTCTTCTCTTTCCGTGAGTTCTCCTGATATCTCTCATTTTTCTGTTTGGATTGATCTTCGATAGCTGTTGATTTGATTATTTAATCGGTTAATTTCCGCAGTTCTAAGTGTAAAAATAATGCGTCACAGTGATATCGGATTGCTTGACTTGATTAGGCATAACATAAGCTTGTTCCTTAGAAAACATCTCATTTTAGCTGTACTTTGAGCATGTTAAGTGTGTTTTTCGATTTTGATTTACCTATGGAATGACGCGGAGATTTTTATATCTACCAGGCATCGGCATGTTTAGCAGGAGATAGTGCTGCATATCAAAGGACTTCTTCGTACGGGGATGATGTGGTGATTGTGGCGTAAGTTTCCCATTTAAAATGAGCTCCTTAATGTTTTCAGCATTTTTTTCCTTTCAGAATAGTGAAATATCATGATTAGGATTAATTTGTGTAACCTTTTAAAGATGAATGTACTCATTTATGGTGGACAGTGCTTATCGAACTGCTCTTTGCAAATCTAAACGTGGTGGATTCAAGGACACTTACCCTGATGATTTACTTGCGCCTGTGTTAAAGGTGAGTTTGTAACCAGGGATCTTCGTACTCTATGGGCTTTCAAGTATTTCTTTGTTTTTGCTAAGTTTCGTGTTCTGCTACATTCATATCTCATCTGCTTGGTGCAGGCAGTGATAGAGAAAACAAATCTGGATCCCAAGGAAGTAGGAGATATTGTTGTTGGTACTGTTTTGGCGCCAGGATCTCAAAGAGCAAGTGAATGCAGGATGGCTGCATTTTATGCTGGTTTCCCTGGTATTTGTATATATTTCTAGGAGCTTCTCACGTATGTTGATATGCCATCATGTCTCTTATTCTTTTGTTGCTGGTCCTTGTCTCAGAAACCGTACCTGTTAGAACAGTCAACAGACAATGCTCATCTGGTCTTCAGGCGGTTGCTGATGTCGCTGCTGCTATTAAAGCCGGATTTTATGACATTGGTGAGCAAAATGTTTTCAGGGTAGACATCGTGTCGCAGTGTTTTTTGGATGATTAGACTCTTATTTAATCTCTTGACAAATCTTGGTTAATGTAGGCATTGGGGCTGGCTTGGAATCGATGACAATTAACCCCATGGCCTGGGACGGATCAGTTAATCCTAGGGTACTCTCTTTGTCCCTTCCTCTCTCTCTCATCTGTGTGCACACACACCCCTGTTCATGTGTGTATTATGTTAGTTTGCCCAATATTGATATGTATCAGAACTCACTTTTTTAATAATCTTTAATTGGTTTTGGTAGACTGAGACTCACCAGCAAGCCCAGAACTGCCTTCTTCCAATGGGCGTCACTTCAGAAAATGTAGCTCATCGTTTTGGCGTGTCGAGGCAGGAGCAGGACCAAGCTGCGGTGGGTTTCGATTATACTCACTGCTACAACCAGTTGTTTCAGTAATTGCAATTAGTATTGATTTCCTTGTTCCATTTAGGCCGACTCCCATAGAAAAGCAGCTGCTGCTACTGCTGCTGGAAAATTCAAGGATGAGATAATCCCAGTGAATACTAAGGTATGTACTGGTTTCTGTCAGGGTCTGCATTAGTACAAAATTTCTGTGAGATTATGTGTTGTGTATGTAGAACTTCATGAGACTAATATTTGGGTAATGTAGATTGTTGATCCAAAAACTGGTGAAGAGAAACCTGTCACGATCTCTGTTGATGATGGCATCCGTCCTGGCACATCCGTGTCGAGCCTTGCAAAGCTTAAGCCTGTTTTTAAGAAGGATGGAACCACAACTGCTGGTGTGTGATATTGTATAATACCTTCTTCTTAACTTGTTTTAACTGGTTGGATTGAAGGAAGTTCTAGTTGTTACTTTTATTATGTGTTGCAATGTATAGGTAATTCTAGCCAAGTGAGTGATGGTGCTGGGGCTGTTCTTCTCATGAAGAGAAGTGTTGCGATGCGCAAGGGGCTTCCCATCCTTGGGGTCTTCAGGTATTAATTAAGTGAAGCCTCTCCCTCCCTCTACTTAATTTACATAGAATTTTCACGAGTGTTGAAATTGTTTGATATTTGGTTGGCTTTACACTTAATTTTGTGTTATGCAGGACCTTTGTTGCTGTTGGTGTTGATCCTGCTATAATGGGTGTTGGCCCAGCAGCAGCAATTCCAGTTGCAGTTAAGGCTGCTGGTCTTCAACTTGAGGATATCGATCTTTTTGAAATCAACGAGGTATGCACGTATGCATGCATGTATGTATGTATGTATGTGTTTGTGATGTACTACAACCACTTTGTTCTGTGATTGCCTTTTCTTAATAATGGCCTTGGATGAATTATATTTTTATGTTTAGGCATTTGCTTCGCAATTTCTGTATTGCCGGAACAAGCTTGGGCTTGACCCAGAGAAGATCAACGTTAATGGAGGTGCAATGGCAATTGGACATCCTTTGGGTGCAACAGGTAGATATTTATTTAAGACACAAACATGTTGTTGACTTTGATCTTTCTCTCAGTTTTTACATCTTACTCGTCGTCTATTATAAAATACAGGAGCTCGATGTGTGGCCACTCTGCTTCACGAGATGAAGAAACGAGGAAGAGACTGTAGGTTTGGTGTGATATCAATGTGTATCGGAACTGGGATGGGGGCAGCTGCTGTCTTTGAGAGGGGTGATACTTCTGACCAAGTTAACTTTGCCCGTTCCGTAAACTCCAATCTTCTCTCCAAGGATGCCAAATAGATACATACATACAACAGACTACAATCTTTCAGCCAAATAAATGTTCGCTGAGAACATGTAATAGAAGTTTTATTTTTCTTACTAAGTTGAAGCACCAGGAAGAAACATAGAATTAAGAACAGAACTTCTGCCTGTGCTTCATGATTATTTTCTAAATATAGAATCTTCGTTATCCTTGTTTCATGTTGCTCTGTCTTGTGAGTTTTTTTTTTTTTTTTTGTTAGGAATGATTAACGAACTCATTATTTTATGAATTAAAATAAAGGATAATTTATTTAGAAAGTCATACTCTCCGGTTCTACTTCGTGTAAAAAACAATCAGAGTCGCGACTAAAAATGCAGGAGGCGCGCGTGAATGCTTGCAGATGGCCAACTTATAGCAAAAGGAAGCTGTTATAAAATGAGAAGCTTCAGACAACTTCTAAACAACAGGAGGAAGTTACATTGTGTGAGGATCAACAACATCCAAGAATATACTAATATAGTTCCTTAAGACTATTCAAGTCCCCAACTTCAGTAACTTGCCATTTTCATTCCCCTGTATAGCCAAAAAAAAAAAAAAGCTGCATCGTCCTAGTATTGCCCATTAGGTTATGGATGACTTGCAAACTGGGCAAGTAGATTTTCGGCTGAGCCATCGATCAATACACTGCAACAACAAAATCACAAAATAAGAACATGCTTTCAGTGTGAAAATTGAGAGAGAGAGAGAGAGTATACATCTTTGTGAAATTTGTGTAAGCAAGGAAGGTGACGTATGGTCTCTCCAACAGTTGGGGTCTCAAGACAGACAGCACAATCCTCATAGTTGTCCATCTGCATCAAGGAATAAATCAAAAGAGTGTACGGTTACTAACAATGAACAAAAATATGTTGTTTTCTCTCCAACATGAGCCAACTAACCTGTACAATAGACTCTGGTAAGGTATTGATTCGACTAGCAGAGGCGCCACCATGCTGGTGATTGTTATCATCAAGGGCCAACAACATTTCATAGTCGTTCCTGCAAGAAAAACAAAGAGCCAATTACTGTCTTAGAAATCCTGCTTGATGAACATGTAACACAACAATTTAAAATACAGGATCTACAACTGAAAAGCAATTGACAGAGAAACGATCTTACTCGTTAAAATCACGCTGGACTTGAACGATGTGACGGGCTGGTCCGACATCACCAAATGCAGTCTCTAATGCTTCCAATATATCAAGTCTCTGTAATAGGAAGTAAAAATGCGTACAGCCATAAGGTCAGTTAGAAAGCAGTGGGCAATATATATGGAGTAGCAAAGTTGGGTTTTCAGGGTATCTATAATTATCCTATCGTTTTCACTAAAAAGTTCATCATCATATCCTCCTACCAAACTTATGCAGTATCAGATGAAATAATGAAAGATTATCTGGTATGAGGAAAATACCACATCTAAATCCATCCCGGGAGGAAACTCTACATTCCTAGGCCTAGATGCTGCAACAGAATTAGGCCGGCCAATAATGCGACTCCTCAGTTGTGTTCTTCTAGGAGGGGCTCGGGCCTGGTTACCTCTACTATTTGAAGAGCTCTGACGAGAACGCAATGAAGGATGCCTATTTGATGGCGTTCCTGACACGGTTCTCTACATAAAACAGTTACAGCCAGCATAAGAGAAATTAGCAACAATAGTCATAATGTCACGTGCAGCATTGTAAAGGGAACTCAAAGGACAAGGGGAAAAAAGGCTGAAACATGAGTATCTATCTAGCTTTAGGTATTTTCTGGGCATTTGGACTTTTACGGAAGCCATACTAATGTTGAGAGGAATATGCGAAATAAGTTTGTGATATGAGAGATCTTAAGTTGAATGCAAGTTACAGACTGTCAAAATAGATATCTTACAGACTGGCAAGTTCCACTAGACGGTGCATGATGTACATCCTCCTGCTGCTGCAATGACCGTGCTATGTTCTCGTCAATCTGTATGATGGAAAATAACATCTCAATGTAATGTACCCCACAAACTCTTCACTCTTTAAAAGCAGAGTGGATAACAAAATGGGGTTCCCAACAAAAATAAAACTTGCCTCACTATATAACTGTTCTTGGAGTACACGACCAAATGCCTCATCCGCTTCAAGCTGTCTCAGCCTGGCATATGACTCATCAGTACTGATTCGACCAACATGGGTGTCACTGTTGACAATTGGAGTCGGTATAACCGGACGTTGATGATTAAGAATCATAGACGAGCTTGAACCAAAAGATCTTTCGGATGAATCGAGGATTGCAGTTTCGACTATTGGAGTTGGTGTAATCCGACGTTGACAATTACGAATAGTAGACGAGCTTGAGCCAGAAGCGTATTCAGGTGAATCGAGGATCACAGTTTCAACAATTGGAGTCGGTATAACCCAATGATGATTATGAATTATAGTCGAGCTTGAACCAGAAGATCTTCCAGATGCATCCAGGAGCGCAGTTTCTGAGTGATTGGAGCCCAGGTCAACAATTGCTTCATTATTTCTTAAGGCTAAGCCATTCTTTTGCCTCTTAGCAAAACGTGAATTACCAGTATCATCAGGAGAAAGACAATCTATGTTCCTTGTACGATTATGAGGATGTCTCCAACGACCTGATTCTTGAGAACAAGCAATCGAATCTCTAATACCACCACCAGTTCCATGAGCTTCCTTATACTTATTCATAGGGTTGCTGCAGAGAGAGACCAGGCCATCATGTGAGCATACATATTTTAAGGGATAATAACAGTAGCAAGGATCGATACAATTCATCACTGTTCAGAGTTAAGATTTAAGGCAAAGTAACTAATCTTTGAGAAACGAAGTCCCATGTAGACAAAATGAGACACCAAGCTACGTTATAGGAATTAAATACCAGATTCTCAGACACCAGAACATGAATCTAATCGACATGGCATAGTATGGGGTAAAGTAAAGCTTCTGGAAACAGTAGTAAGGAAATCAAATTATACACATTTATAAGAATAGATATGTTTGGGGAAAACCATGTTTAACATAGAGCGAAAATGCAATCCACGTTGAAACAACTAAAAATAAATATCAGAAAATAAGGGAAAGAACCATTTGAATGATAATATAGGTGGCTCCAACCAAAAGAAAGGGAACCGTTTCCAATACTTACCTGCTTGACAGATCAATGATTTCTGCATCATGCTCCTTTGCTGTAGACATGTGGGCTAATGTTCCCTTTCCTTTAAATCTACCATGGAAATTTTCGTTGGAAACTATCTCACGAATATCTAAAGAAGATGGACCATTTGAAGACACGCTAATAGCTTGATTCTGCAGAGCACCGTTAGCTTCAACAGCGAGTTGGCCATGTTCAGCTGGTTGTTGTGCCCTAATTGCTATATTTTGTGGAGAAATACATCCATTACGAACCGGAGCCAATCTTTTTCGCGCGCTCAATCTTGGTGGGGTAAGAGAATTTTGAGACTTAATATTCTGTTTTTCCATTCCATACTGCGAATCGTTGGAGGGATCAGCCACATTTCCATTATTTGTAGCTGAGTCAGTATGCATACATGCACTTTCATCCACCTTCTCTTTTCCCTTCAATACACTACCATACTTCTTTGAAAACTTTTCATCATAAATGGCTTTTCCTTTGTTCATATGGTGCCTACCAAGCATGTTTCTGGTCTCATCCTTAGAGTTCTTGTCCATTGTTATTTTCCTAAATAATGTGGAAGGGCTTGAAACAAGATTCCGAGGTTCAACTTCCCCATTGTTCACTGGAGATTTCGGAGGACGTATAAACAGTCTTCTAATGTTTCCGCTTTCAGTCTTCATCCTATTCATTTCCCTCGGATGATTCAGACTTTCTTCATGTATGATACCAGAATTTCTGAAACGACCAGATAATGATTTGCTCTCTTTTCCAACAACTTCTCCACCATTTCCATGTCGTGCAGGACATCTATCAGGAGTGTCAGGTATGTCTATTATCAGGTCATCAAACTCCTCCATATGCTGTGTAACCGAAAAAAATCCAGTCAGCCATATCTTTCCATTACTCTTTTAGGGGAAAAAGGAACTACGAATACACACTCGAAACTATGAACTATTTACTCAATCGCGTGGAAGCAGTACACAAACTCTAATACGGAAGGAAAATATATCAAGATGAAAACTTTAGGCAAGTTCTAGAAATTTAAAATAACATAGGGCAATAGTTCATTTTTTTAAACAACAACGGACAACAATCATAACCACCAGACAGTAAGGCAGAACCAAATCCAATATATATAAAGCACTCCAGTTGGCCATGCTCAATGGCAGGAAGAATATGTATTGAAATCGAATACAGTAATGAAGAAGCTAACAAAAAAGCAACAAACAAAACATGAATAGTAAAAAACATGACAAAACACAAATACTTTAAAGTGAGGACAGAGTATATGATCTACTGCGACATCCAAATAATTCAGAATAAAGAAATAAAACAAAATGTCAATGAAATCATAAGATGAAGAAGCAGATGCTAACTTCCAACTCAGATCATCTCTTAAACTAAATAAGAAAAAACAACTAATAACCTAGCTAGAAGCCCTTAATTAACAAACGATTAACGATATTCATAATCCAGGATATAAATAGGGCAAAAAATATAAATAAATTAAACTAATTTCCCAACAAAAAAAAAAAAGGGGGAAACTATTTAATTGGACAAATAAAAGGGAAAAGCAGATGATCACACAATGTAAAACTACGAGCAATTTAGAACAGGACAACAGAAAAACACATCGAAAAACCTAAACATGTTAAACTACGTTAGAATCGAAGACAAGAACAAGAGATTAATCTATGCATACATGATTATGTTTTGTCTAGTGTGTGTTGTCCAAAACTGAGTAGTAGTAGCTGCCTGCAACAATCTCTTGAAATCAAATTAGAAGGCAATTGAAGATGGTAGAGTTGGTGACGATAATGATGACGAATCGAATCTTTTTCCCTTCTCGATTCAGGATCTGGATTGAGTCGGGTCAACCCGGATGCGGACGGGGCAATGGCAAATTCGAACAATGTAAATGGCGATCTGGCTTATTAGCTAGTTGTTTATAATTTTTGTTTGACCCGCTAGAAATCGGACCTCCGAGATAAATATATGATCTGATCCGATTGTAAGCTTTGGCCCTTTTACTTAACGAGCCCAACATTTTGAATGTCAAATCCATGGGCTTAAATAGTTCCAACCTACAGATGGAGTGTCTAAATAGACACTCATTTAATGCTACTCACACACCATATATACACTCGACTACTTTTTCCCTTTTTGTTTTATTTTAGCTTTTCGATCTGGAAATCAAGGTTGTCAAAGACGTAAAGCGGATTTAAGACGGAAAATATTTTCCAAATACGTACATCCCAAATGAAATCGGTATGTAAGGCCGATAGAAGAATAAGTTTTTATAGTGATTGAAATATTTTTTATCAGTATTTATCATCTATTTTTTCATTTAAAAATTTGTAAGAGAGCCAATCAGGACATTTTATATAGATAATAATGAAATTTTTTTAATTTTAAATTTGTTTCAATAGCAAATTCAATTGCAAATTTTATTGTCAAATCAAACTTCGACACATGATGTTTTATTGATGAATAGTAATTTGACACATGTATTTTAGAACTTTAAGTTTAATAAGATTTCAAATTACAATTTTAAATCAATGATATTTTTTTTCTTATTCTAATTAGAAAATCAAAACATAATAAAAATATAATGATTTCTAATAAAATTCTACCGATTACTTTTTCTAAATATAATAATTTTATTCCTAATCAATTTACTATTTATTATTTAAAAATTATTCCTAATAAAATTATAATACATTATATATATTTTTATTTTTTTATTAAATATTTTTTAAATTAAAATTCATTATATTATTTTTTTCTATTTCTAATTAAAACGGACATAATTTCTTTTTTTTTATTCAAACGTGGATATTATTAAAAAAATTCCTAATCAAATTATATCATATTTTCTAATTTCTTTATTAAACTATTATTTCTAATAAAAATATGTTATATTTTTTTATTTTTAATTAAAACGGACATATCTTATTTTTCAAACAATTAATGTTGTTCCTAATTAAAATTCATTATATTCTTTTTTTTATTTAAAATTAAAACGGACAAATCTTATTTTTTTTCCTATTCAAACGGACATATTATTAAAAAAAATTATCCTAATTAAAATATAATACATATTATTTTTTTAATTTTTTATTAAACTATTATTCCTAATAAAAATACTGCTATATCTTTTCTTATTCTTAATTAAAATGAGCATATCTTATTTTTTAAATAATAAGAACAACTAAATTGATTAGATGTAATTATAAATTTTATTATGAAATCAAATCTTGATATGTAAATTTTACATTTTGCTATGTTTATTATTTTTAAAAATAAAATAAAATTTTAATTTAGGATTGTAGATTTTGAAATAAAATCAAAATAATTATAATTGATATAGAGTTAAAATAATTACATTTTATATAATATTTGACATAAATTTTTTATATGATATATTTAAATTATTAATTTTTAAAGATACGGACTTTCCGTCCAACGGACGGGCCCACAATTCGAATCCCGACATGAAAGGTAAAAAAAAGAAAAAAAGGTTGTAAGAGTTCTAAAATATTTTTAAGCACTAAATTGCACATAATCAATAATAAAGGCCGAATTGTACAATATGAGCAGAAAATAAACTAGAAAATCGGCCCACCCATTTCAGTTCGGCCCATCTTAAATCTAAGCCCAACATTTTTTATTTTTTATTTTTTTTAATTGAAGAAAAACCCTACACTAAATGTACACAGACATCTCTCTCCCCTTTTCCTTCTTCTCCTGCTTCTTCTGTATTCATCTTGTTCTTCTTGATAAAGACTTGATCGTGAAGACCTGAAAGTAAAGGGGATGCTACTTGATTAGTATTAGCTTAAGGTAAAATTTGAAAAATCATGATTTTTTTTTCTTTTTTTAAAGTAATTGATTGAGTTCATAGATTGTTACTGATTTAGTATGCTGACTTTGCTGTATTTTTGAGCTAAAATCAAATTCTTTGGGTTATGATATTGGATTGTTTGTCTGTTCAGGTCTAAAGCAATTGTGAATGGAGATAAAGCAGTTATCCTTTCCGTCAGATAGTCCTCCGTTGTGTGTCATTGCAGCTGTTAAGGTTGCCGGAATCTCAATTCCCACTGTTACTTGTTCAACATCTACTCCATTTTTTCTGTTCTCTAATGGGTATGCCGTCTTTTTCGTTTTTTTGATCTAATTCGTCCTCCTCATTGCTTGATTTCATGAGATACTTGTTTGTTGTGAGGGAAATATGTTAGCTTAGAAGGGTTTTTTCTATCTTCTTATATAGCATCAGCCGTCGGTGTAATGGTTCTATCTGGTCTTTAGCTGATTACTTTGCATCTGAAGTTTTAAACCCTCTTTGTGTTTTTAGGGAGAAACTGCATGGAACATTTGTACTCCTGCGTTACATCGGTCGCACTGCCCATCTTTATGGTTATAATGAATACGAAGCTGGCAAGGTATTTCTTACCTTGTTTAGAGATTACTATGTTTTCCATCCCTACTTTTTTCTAGCTTGCTTGGTGTAGCTAATGCTCAATGGCCTTTTGTTAATTTATTTTTCTCCTTATTGAGCATTTCAGATTGACGAGTGGCTAGAGTTTTCATCCATCCTTTCCTCTGGGCCCGAATTTGAGAAGGCTTGTGCTTCTTTGGACAAGTATCTGGAAGTCCGCACACTTTTGGTCGGCCATTCGGTTTCAATTGCTGACATAACAATTTGGTCAGGTCTCACAGGTATTAGTAAAGTTTGCATGTTTAAGTTTTGGGTGCACTCATGGGATATTTATGCATCTTCCTTGATATTTTTTGTATTCGAGGCTTCTTTGTTGTGTGATAATTGCTTTGCTTTGCAGCAACTGGGAAAAGATGGGAAAGTCTAAGGAAGTCAAAGAAGTACCAGAATCTGGTCCGGTGGTTCAATTCAATATCTGCAGAGCATGGGGATCTGCTGAATGAAGTCACGGCAACGGGTAAAAAGGCACCGGCTAAGGAACAACTGGGGCCAGAAATAGATTTGCCTGGAGCAGAAAAGGGAAAAGTGCGCGGGAGATTTGCACCAGAACCCAGTGGTTATCTTCACATTGGCCACGCAAAAGCTGGACTGTTGAATAAATACTTTGCTGAAAAGTACGAAGGTGAAGTGATTGTGCGCTTTGACGACACTAATCCTGATAAAGAAAGCAACGAGTTCGTAGAGAATATCATAAAAGATATTGAGACACTGGGTATCAAGTACTCAGAAATCACATATACATCAAATTACTTTCCTGAATTGATTGAAATGGCTGAAAATATGATCCGCCAAGGAAAAGCTTATGTTGATGATACACCACGCGAAGACATGAAAAAAGAAAGGATGGAAGGTATTGAGTCAAAACGTAGGAGGAACAGCGTGGATGAAAATTTGAAATTGTGGAAGGAAATGATTTTAGGATCTGAAAGGGGTTTGCAATGTTGTCTTCGTGGAAAACTTGACATGCAAGACCCAAACAAATCTCTTCGTGATCCAGTCTATTACCGTTGCAATCCGAAACCCCACCACCGCATTGGTGCAAAATACAAGATATATCCAACTTATGATTTTGCTTGTCCGTACGTCGATGCTAAAGAGGGTATTACCCATGCACTCAGATCCAGCGAGTACCACGATCGAAATGCTCAATATCACAGGATTCAAGAGGAAATGGGTGTTAAAAAGGTTCTCATATACGAGTTTAGCCGATTGAATATGGTTTATACTCTGCTTAGTAAGCGTAAGCTCCTATGGTTTGTCCAAAATGGAAAAGTTGATGGATGGGATGATCCTCGTTTTCCAACTGTTCAAGGAATCGTCCGGAGAGGTCTGAAAATCGAGGCGCTTATACAATTTATTGTCGAGCAGGTAAGAATAATAGAGCTATTTCCCTGAAGCTGTAGTAGAAACACATGTTTAAATTGCTAGTTACTGTTCTGACCATAACATGAGTTTATCGAATTAGATTTCTCAAAATTGTTATTATCTATGTCTTGTCTTCATGTTCATAATCCCTGCATTGTTTCGTTCTTGCATTGGTGTTTTACGATATTTGATTGTATTTGACATTTCTGCTATTATGTCTCAGGGAGCATCCAAGAATCAGAACCTTATGGAATGGGACAAACTGTGGAGTATAAACAAGAGGATAATTGACCCTGTGTGTCCGAGACACACGGCTGTTGTTGAAGAACTACGTGTGTTGTTTACACTCACTAATGGTCCCGACGAACCATTTGTTCGCATTAGTAAAAAACACAAAAAGTATGATGGTGCTGGGGAAAAGGCTACAACTTATACAAAAAGCGTATGGATAGATCATGCCGATGCATTGTCCGTGTCTGTAGATGAGGAGGTAACCTTAATGGATTGGGGAAATGCCATCGTGAAGGAAATCCAAAAGGATCAGGATGGAAACGTGACTCGGATAACCGGTACTTTACATCTTGAAGGATCTGTCAAGTCCACCAAGTTGAAACTTACTTGGCTGCCTGAGATATCTGAACTAGTTAGCCTTTCTCTGATGGAATTCGATTATCTGATTACCAAAAAGAAGGTACTTAATACATTTCCTCATCTAATATTCAGTCTTTGAAATTTTTTTGAAGTGTGGTATATAATGTTGCAATTTTGTTTGTGTTGCAGCTTGAAGAAGACGAGGATTTCCTTGATGTGCTAAACCCATGTACGAAGAAGGAGACAGCTGCACTTGGAGACGCTAACATGAGAAATCTGAAGCGTGGAGATGTATTGCAGCTCGAGAGGAAAGGATACTTCATATGTGATGCTCCTTTTATCAGGGCTTCAAAGCCAATCGTTCTATTCTCTATCCCAGATGGTCGTAGTAAGTGATGAAGCCCTTTTAGGACGACAAACACACACACACACCAATAATTTTACCAACTCGATTTTCTTTTGGTGTTCTGTCTAGACAATCTTATTTTGTTCTGGTGTAATGTTTACCTTGTTAAAAAACCTCATGTTGTTATCAATGATTTGACTTCAATTTTCATTTTTGTGCCTTCTTAAATATTTTGGCCAATGGAAAAACTACCGTTTTGCGTTGACAGTTAGAACGAGGATTAGTCTCGCATCGTAAAATGTTTGGGGAGACCTAAAAAAGTATTTTGACCAAACTAAATATATGGTCATTTACGTGAGGTTATTAAGCTAATCGAACCTTCATGGCTGTCTATTTGGACGGTCGGCTCCTTAAGTTTCCGGTATGGTTGATATAGCTTATTCTGCTCGGTGGAATTGAGGCTGGTTGTTGTTGTGGTTGTATTCTATCAACATTCTTACTTCAGGCCCTAATTCGAATTTAGTTCAAACAGTTAGAACGAAGATTAGTCTCATATCGTAAGATGCTTGGGGAGACCTAAAAAATTATTTTGACCAAACTAAGTATATGGTCATTTACGTGAGGTTATTAAGCTAATCGAACCTTCATGGCTGTCTATTTGAACGGTCGGCTCCTTAAATTTTCGATATGGTTGATATAGCTTATTCTATTCGGTGGAATTGAGGCGTTATTATTGTTGTGGTTGTATTCGATCAACATTCCTACTTCAGGCCCTAATTCGAATTTAATTCGAGAAATCAACGACCAATTTTGGATATCTAATCAAGAACCCTAAATCAAACAATTGGAAGTTGGAATGATGACGTCGGTTTGTTTTTGGATTGCTGACTGCGCACATGCCTTGCTTGCTGGATTCATTTGACGATTTCTGTTAGTTGGGACCAAATACTTGATTTCTTATGATGTATGACCGTATGTCGTACAAATAAAGATGTAGGACCAAATATGTAGAACGGTAAAACTTTGGGACCAAACCGTGGCTAGGAACGTAGAGTCGTAGATAATCTATAGTTTAGGAATTTATGTTCTTTAAAAAAATAGCTCAGAAGTTAACGTGAAATTGCTGATCAGAGCGCATGACTCAATAGTTGACGTGTTTGTTTCGAATTCGACGCATTTTTATAATAAACAAAAAACATTAACGTCAAAATAATGACCAACCTGTAGATTTTTTTATTTGCTGTTTAGGCAAAATGCCAGGTCGTTTTTTCTTTTTCATTGTTACGTTATCCATATTCCATACCATATGAAATAGCAAGAAAATAAGAAATGTCGATTTTTATTGGTCACCGGGCTGCTTCTTATGGAAGTTCACATACGTAATCATACATTTTCTTTTTAAAAAAAAAATAGTATTCAGGAAAATTACTAATTTAGGTAACATTTACAAGGTTGAATTGAATGCATTTAAAGACAATCAACGATATGTATTTCCATTTAGGTTTCTTAATTTGAATGGAAACCTAATCATATTACAGTAATTTATAATTATTTTTTTAAATTAAGTTGGCATATATCTCAGTCAAATTCCTATTATGAAGGATCCGTATTCAATCGAAAATGAAAATACTAAAGTAATCAACGGAATGCCAAACTGAAAAATTAAAATTCTTGTGCTATATCGATCTATTATTATAGGTAGATTTTTAAGAAAACTTTCTCAGAGGAAGAGATCAGGAAAAAAATTACTCCCTCCGTTTCAAAATAGATGAAAATTTTTCAATATAAATTACATATAAAAATTTCCACTTATTTTGAGACGGAAGTATATAAAATATTCGTGAGCCTTTTATATACTATCAAGATACAAAGAAGGTAAGATTTAATAATTTTTTCATCGACCTTCTTCTTCTTCTTTTTTTTAATTCATTTGTTTTTAATTAATAATTTTTATGAACGTACGTACCTAATTTGATTGTTTTAGATAAGAATTCGGAGAAAAGATTTAATTAATTTGATTAAAACAACATACTATTTCTGTCTTTAATTAGATACAAATTTTACATGATTTGTATCTAATTTACGATGGAGACATTATAATTTAGAAAATTTCAATCATCTAATTGGTTTTGTAGATGTTTTAATGCTCCATTCCTCTCCTTTTTTTCTTTTTACAATTTTATTCAAGAAAAAATATTTTTATGGCCGCAGCGGCAGTGCCACATATATATATCTCAGGGCGTTCAAATGAACTCTGAACTTTAGAAATATCTTACTTGATCCCTTAAATAGTTATATTATGTACAATTGAATATAATGAAAAATAACTGTATTATTAGTATACATTTTAAAATCCATGTCAAATCACCATGTATATATATACACACTT